>NC_041223.1:27007769-27015709 GCF_002837175.3 Physeter macrocephalus | reverse complement strand
CTAGAGTCTGTCATACAGAGTGAAGTAAGTCAGAAAGAGAAGAACAAATACCGTTTCCTAACACAATATATATGGAATTTTAAAAAAATGTTCTGAAGAACCTAGGGGCAGGACAGCAATAAAGACGCAGATGTAGAGAATGGACTTGAGGACACGGGGAGGGGGAAGGGTAAGATGGGAAGAAGTGAGAGTGGCATTGACATATATACACTACCTGATGTAATTAGATTGCTAGTGGGAAGCAGCCACATAGCACAGGGAGATCAGCTCGGTGCTTTGTGACCACCTAGAGGGGTGGGATAGGGAGAGTGGGAGGGAGACGCAAGAGGGAGGGCATATGGGGATATACGTATGCATATGGCTGATTCACTTTGTTATACAGCAGAAACTAATACAACATTGTAAAGCAATTGTACTCCAATAAAAAAAAACCCACACATTCCATTCCAAAACTGTTGATACAAGTTAAGACTAGAGTCTGTCATACAGAGTGAAGTAAGTCAGAAAGAGAAGAACAAATACCGTTTCCTAACACAATATATATGGAATTTAAAAAAAATGTTCTGAAGAACTTAGGGGCAGGACAGCAATAAAGACGCAGATGTAGAGAATGGACTTGAGGACACGGGGAGGGGGAAGGGTAAGATGGGAAGAAGTGAGAGTGGCATTGACATATATACACTACCTGATGTAATTAGATTGCTAGTGGGAAGCAGCCACATAGCACAGGGCCCCAAGTTAAAAAAAAAAAAAAAACAGAAAATGAAGCCAATACATTTGAGGGGTGAACTGTAAAGTAACACACATATTAAGATGTATACTTATTAATTTATGAAAATGCAGCATGGATGTCATTTCCTTAGTGTAAATTACTCTGTAAGCGAGAAGACATGTCCATTCTTGTATACTCAGGTGTGGACAGGGCAGGCTCAGAATGTTACTAAGGTGATTGCTCCAGAAGTAACCCTGAAGATTAGAGGACAGGTGGCAGTTAGAGGGAGAGAGCTGGCAAGATAAAGTTCTCTGAAAAGGATTGGGAGTGGGGACAAATTCGAGAAAAGGAGAGTTCTGGGGAAATAATAAGCATCTGGTACTTAGAGGATTTCTATGAGCCTTTTAGTCTACTCTGCCATTCTCTGTGGCTATTTGGGGCCACTAGCAATTTTTGTCATGCTGTCTGCTTAAATTATATCCAATATTTAAAATCCTGTGGCATCCTATCTCATCAAATCTTCCTCCAACTCTTCAGTTTTTGTTTTGAGAAGTGGTTCATGCATTTAAAAAAATTTTGTAATTGTGAAGCCTACTATGTATACAGAAAAATGCACAAAGGTAGTTGTTACAACTCAATGAGTTATCACAAAGTGAAAGCATTGGTAAGCATCACTCAAATCAAGAAATAGGCCAATTCTAACCTGACAGAGTCACCTCTCCTACTCTTTCTCTTCTCCCCCAAATCACTCAGGGTGTATTCCATTGTATTTGGCTTGTCTCACTCAACATTAGGCTGTGAGAGTTATCCATGTTGTTGCCTGTAGCTGTTGTGCCATGCTGTGAAGTTATTCATTGGATGACTATGCCACAATTTATTTATTCATTCTATTTTTGATGACATTTAAATTGCTTCTGGTTTGAAGCTATTAAAAGTGCTGCTTTGAACATTCTTGTGTGTGTCTCTTGCTTATGTGCACATATTCCTGCCAGGTACACACCCAGAAGTGTAATTGCTGGATCAAGACATACGTAATTTCATACGTAATTTCAACCTCAGTAACTTAAATAATGCCAAACCGGATTTCTGAAGTAGTTGTAACAATTTACACCCCTATCAGCTGTAATGAGAGTTCTTTTTCCACATTCTTGCTAATGTTTGGTATTTTCAGGCTTTATAATTGTAGCCATTTTAGAAGATATATAGAATTATCTCATTGTGGTTTTCATTTGCATTTTTCTGATGATTAATGATGTTAAGAACTTTTTCGTAAGTTATTAGCCATTTGGATAATGGATAATTTATCAGCCATTTGGATAATACATAATTAGCTCTTGTATCATGGATCTGCTCAAGTTCTTGCCTATTTTTTTTCTATACAATTGTGTCTTTTAATTTTATTTTTAATTGGTTTGAAGGAATTTGTTACATCTTCTGAATATGAGGCCTTTCCCAGTTATATACTTTGCAAATATTTTCCTTGTTGTGGCTTGTCTTTCCAGTCTCTTAAGAGAGTACTAAAAGAAGTTCTTAAATGTAATCAAGTCTCATTTACCAATTATTTCTTTTATGGTCATTGCTTTTTTGTGTCCTGTTTAAAACATGTTATCCTAGCCTAAGGTCATGAAGATATTCTTCTAAGTTATCTCCTGAAAGCTTTATTGTTTTATTTTTCACATTTCAAATTATGATCCACCTGGATTTGATTTTATATATGATGTAAAGTAAGGGTTCAAGTTTTATTTTTTATGTGAGTCCAACTGACCCAGCACTATTTACTGAAAAGTTATCCTTTCCTTACAGCTCTTCATAAACTGTCTTTCATGAATGGGTCTGTTTATAACCATCCTCTGTTCTGTTCATCTATTTGTCTATTCCTATGCTAATACCACACTATTTTAATCATCTTTTTGCTGGCAAACAAGTCCTTCTAATTTGCTCTTATTCGAGTACCTTGGCTATTTTTTTCCCTTTGCATTTCCATATAAATTTTAGAATCACTTGCAAATTCCCACAAAACAACTTGGCTGAGACTTTTTTAAAAAATGTTTTTTATTGTCATAACATACATAAAATAAGGTGCATAAAGTCCACTAATCTTAAATTTTTCATGTATACACAACCATGTTACCAACTACAGAACAAAATATAGACTATTTCCAGGACTCTGGAAAATTCCCACATGCTACAATCAATATCCCTCGAACACAGGAAATCGCTATTGTGGCTTCCATTACCATTTGATTACTTTTTAATCTTCTTGCCCTTCCTACTAATGGAACCAGATAGCATGTATTCTTTTGCATATGGCTTCTTTTGTTCCACATAATGTCTTTGAGGTTCATTTATGTTATAACATGTATTAGTAGTTTTAATCTTTTTTATAGCTAGGATGTTCCATGATAAGTTTTTAATCTCTGTATTTGTTCATTTTTATGCCAGAAGCAAACATGTGGTTTCTAGGGCAGAGATCAGGGTTATTATTACTACATACAGCCATAACTAAATCCGTTTCCCATGCTCCATTCTTCTCTCTCTTCTGGGGTGATGTGATGAGAGCCAGGTAGTTATCCTGTGTGTGCACCAGAGGAGAGGAAGTCTCAAATTATGAGTCAGGAAGTTTAAATAGGCTACACACTGCTTAGCTGCCACCTTCCTTTCTGAAAAAGGGAGAGAGACGCTTGGGAAAGTAAATGAATTCTCTCAGGAAGGCAAAGGAGAAAGTCCTTACCCTGGACTGCAGTCATTTGGCTCTGGGTAGCTAAGTTTTATCATCCTTTGAATGGGAACAAATGGCTCCAGGTCTAACACCCTTGCAACGTGAGGAGCGATGAGTCTGGGAAGATGAGATATTCTATGACGTGCCAATGTCCTTGCTCAAGAGACAAACTGTCCAGAAATGTAAAAATATTCATGGGGCATTGTTTCCCTGACATTCCACTGTATGAATACTTCATTTGATCTATCCATTCTCCTGTTGAGGGATATTTGGGTTATTTCTCACTATGGAGTTGTAAGAGTGCCTCATGTAGTCTGGATACAAGTCCTTTGTCACGTATATTTGTTGCAAATATTTTCTCCCAGTTCATGGTTTGTCTTTTAATTTTTACAATGAATTCTGCAAGAACAAAAGTTTTAAATTTTGGTAAAGTCCAATTTTTCATTTTTTTCCTTTATGATTGTGTTTTGGTATCCCATCTAAGAAATCTTTGTGTGTTTCAAAGTTAAAAATGTTTTCTCCCCCAAGGTTTATAGTTTTAGCTTTTGCAATTAAATCTACGATGCATTGTAAATTATTTTTCTGGTGTGTTTGCTATGAGGAAAAAGTAGAGATTAATTATTTTTCCCATGAGATGTTCTGTTATTTCTGTACCATTTGCTAAAAAGATATTTTGCTAAAAAGATGGTCCACATTAAATTGCTTTACCATTTTGCTGAATATCTATTGACCATGTATGTATTGGTCTGTTTCTGAATCTCTATTTTTCTCATTGGTCTATTTGTCTATTTTTGCACCAATACCACATTTTCTTAAAATAAACTTTTTAGTTTTTGTTTATGTACTTCCGTACAGAAACTTTGCAAAGGTAGTACAGAGAATTTCAGCATACTCCTCATCCCATTACATCAGCATGGTAAACTTTCAAAACTAAGAAAGTTACATTGGCATGTTACTTTTGAGTAAACTCCAGACTTTATTTGGATTTCTCTGGTTTTTCCATTTTTGTTCCAGGATCCAATCCAGGGTACCACATTGCTTGCGACAGCCATGGCTCAGTCTCCTCTGGTCTGTGATAGTTTCTCAATATTTCCATGTGTTCATGAACTTGACTGTCTTAAGGAATATTGGCCAGTGATCCTGTAGATTGAAAAAATATCTATGAATAATTTTAAAATACCAATACAAGTCTAGCAAGTTTTCTAGACATAAATTCAATATCCAAAAAGCAATTGCACATCTGTACACCAACATTAAACAGGTAGAAAATTAAATAAAATATTGTTTATAATAGTATGAAAGATACCTAGTATGTGAGAAACCTTTATAAGAAAATGTATGAAATTCCAATCAATGACACTGACGAATAATTTTTTTTTAGGTGGGGAGATATGAATTGTAGGTATGGATTGAGGACTCAATATCTGTTAAAATTAGGTCATATATTCAATGACCACAGATTCAATTCTAATCGAAATTTTAACAGACCTTTGTGAAACTTAACAAGGTGATTATAAAATTTGTGTGGAATTGCAAAGGTCCAGAAATAAAGACTTTTTTTTTTAAAGTTCAGATGGGAGGACTTTCCCTTCCACATATCAAGCCTTATTGTAAAGTTACAGCAAGGAAAGGTGGTAAACTAAAAGATCAATGAAACAGTATACAGGCATACCTCAAAGATTTTGCAGGTTTGGTTCTAGACTACCACAATAAAGTGAGTATCACCATAAAGCTAGTCCGCGAATTTTTTTGGTCTCCCAGTGCATATAAAGGTTATGTTTACACTATACTATAGTCTATTTAGTATGCAACAACATTATGTCTAAAAAAAACTACGTACATACCTTGAAAAATACTTTATTGCTGAAAAATGCTAACCATCATCTGAGCCTTCAGTGAGTCATAATCTTTTTGCTGGTGGAGGGTCTTGTCTCAATCTCGATGGCTTTGGCTGATCAGAGTGGTCTGATGGCTGATCAGATGGCTGCTGAAGGCTGGGATGGCTGTGACAATTTCTTAAAATAAGAACAGTGAAGTTTGCTGCATCGATTGACTCTTCCTTTCAAGAATGATTTCTCTGTAGCATACAATGCTGTATGATAAAGTTTTACCCACAGTAGAACAGTGGTCAGTGGAGCAGTCAGAGCACACGCAACATTTATCGATTAAGTCTTATATGGGTGCAGCTCTTGGCACCCCAAAACAATTAGAGTAATAACATCAAATATCACTGATCACAGATCACCATAACAAATATAATAATGAAGAAGCAGTTTCATATTGCTAGGATTACCAAAATTTGACACAGAGACAAGAAGTGAGCAAATACTGTTGGAAAAATGGCACCAATAGACTTGCTCGAAGCAGGGTTGCCACAACCCTTCAATTTTTAAAAAATGTGATATTTTCAAAGCACAATAAAGCAAAGTTTAATAAAACAAGGTATACCTGTATAGAGTCCAGCATTTATGGACATTTTACAGGTATTTTAGAAGAGTGGGAAAAGAGTGGGATTTCAGTGAATGGTTCTGGGAAAATAGGGTATTTATCTTATTTTACACCACATGAAAAACAACTGGAGGTGCATTAAAGAGCTGTTTTAGACGAAATGATGTCCTTTCCCCCTTAAATTTATATGCTGAGGTCCCGACCCCCAGTTCTTCAGAAAGAGACCTGATTTGGAATTAGGGTTGTTGCAGATGTAATTAGTTAAGATGAGGTCATATTGGAGTAGGATGGGCCTCTAATTAAATATGACTGGTGTCCTTATAAAAAGGAGAAATTTGGATGCAAACATGTACGCAGGGAGAATGCCATGTGAACAGAAAGGCAGAGAGTGGGTCATGCATCTACAAGCCAAGCAACACCAAAGATTGCTGGTAGACCACCAGAAACCATGGAAGAAGCATGGACCAGATTCCCCCTCACAGGTGCCAGAAGGAGCAAACTTTGCCGACATGTTGAGTTCAGACTTCTAGACTCCAAAACTGTGAGACATTTAAGCCACTTTTCTTAAGGCAGCCCTAGCAAACCAATCCAAAAACTAAACGTAAAGGTAAAACCAGAAAGACTTTGGGTGTGACCCTTGGGTAGGAAAGCATTTCTTAAGTATAAACAGCATTAACCATAAATAAAAAGATTGGAAAGTTTGACTACATTGAAATTAAGAATTTCTGCTCATCAGAAGACACTGAAAAGGACACTTAAGAGACAAGCTGAAAACTGGAAGACTGTATGTGCATCATATATAACATGTATTATGCAGAATATTATATTATGTATACATATATTTTGGATATATGTGTATGTGTGTATATATATATACACACATATACATATATTTTGGATATATGTGTATGTGTGTATATATATATACACACATATTTTTTTCTGGATATTAAGCAACTTTAATTTCAAAGAACTTTTTTTCAATTGAAGTATAGTTGATTTACAATGTTTTGTTAGTTTCTAGTGTACAGCAAAGTGATTCATATATAAGTATGAATTTTATATATATAATATAAATATATTCTTTTCCATTATGGTTTATTACAAGACAGTGAATATAGCTCCCCGTGCTATACAGTAGGATCTTGTTGTATATTTATTTTATATATAATAGTTTGTATCTGCTAATCCCAATTCCTAATTTATCCCTCCCCCATCCTCTTTCCCCTTTGGTAATTATAAGTTTGTTTTCTATGTTTGTGAGTCTGTTTTCATTTTGTAAATAAGTTTGTTTGTATCATAATTTAGATTCTACATATATCCAATGTCATATGATATTTGTCTCAAAGAACATTTTTAACTAAGTGATTTGTAATGTGTTTTTGGTCAGCTTTTCTATTTTGAGAACTACTATGGAAAATGGAAACAGTACTCCTAACAGAAACTGGCTTCTGGAAGGGTTTATAAAAAGCCACAGAAGTTACTTCAGCCACTACCGTAAAGCATGGTGGTAATAAAGAAGATGAAAATCCTTGCAAATGCTGAATGACCTTGGCATTCATGATCATCAAAAAAGTTCTCAATTCAACAACTGTTGGTATAGTAATTCAGTTGGTAGTTGCACCTGCCAGGCATGCTAATTAGCCAGCATATGTGAAAAGAAACTAAAGATTCCTCTTTTCTGGTATGGAAAGACAAAAGCATAACATTAATAATCCTCTTTGGTCCAAATCCAGAGTAGTCTGGCTTTACTTGGTTGTAGCATAGTACCCTCTGCTGGGTAATTTAAGGAATTTAAGTCTGAAAACTTTTGAAAATGCTAGGTTAGCACAGAGGTCATTTCAGAGTTTTTATTTGAAAAGAGCCTAGAATAGCCAAGATAAATCTTGGAGAACAAAACTGAACAACTTACACAAAGATATCAAGACTTACTATAACGCTACAAATGGATAAATTAGAATTCATTAAAAGTAACAACTGCTGGGGCTTCCCTGGTGGCGCAGTGGTTGAGAGTCCGCCTGCCGATGCAGGAGACGTGGGTTCGTGCCCCGGTCCGGGAAG
>NC_041223.1:26991636-27007672 GCF_002837175.3 Physeter macrocephalus | reverse complement strand
AAAAAAAAAAAAAAAAAAAAAAAAAAAAGTAACAACTGCTGTTTATCAAAAAACACCATTAAGAGAATGAAAGAATAAGAACAGAGCAGAAGATATTTGCAATACATATGTATGTCAAAAGAATGCAGAAAATATGAATAACTCCCACAAATTGATGAGAAAAAGACAGACAACCCACTACAAAAATGGGCAAAAGTTTTAACAGGTACTTCACAAAAGAGGATATCAAAATAAATAATAGGCTTCTCAACATCATAGGTTATCAGGGAAATGCAAATTAAAACTACAATGAGATACTAATACACTCCTACTATGATGGTTAAAATACCAAGTGTGGGTGAGGAGTTGGAGCAACTAGAATTCTCATGTATTGCTAGGGGGAGAGTTAAACTGGTAAAGATACTTTGGATAACTCCATGGACAGACTCATGGACAGGTGACCTGTGCAGATGCTCAGGGCCCATAACTTAGAAGGGCTGTATGCATGGTTTGATGCCTTGCTGTCAACATTTTGAAATTCTTGCTGATTTTAAACCTGCAAGACTGCGGAGCATACACCTGAGCAGGAAAGGAAGTGCAGTTTGTGTGTCTGTGCTGTTCCTTTGTACCCCAGTCATGGATAGCATTCACCATACTCACGGGCACAGTATTCTAGTGGAACCCCAATGCCTGGGAGTTCAATGAAGCTCAAAGGAATGCAAGGTAAGTGGGGGATGCTGACAGCCCTGAGAAGCCCCATTTCTGCTTGAACCAGAACTTGCATTGAACAGAAAGAGCCCAATGATGTTTTAAGAAACACATAAAAACCCAAAGGATTCTATCATAGCCTTTCTTACTCGTGTTACTTCCCTGCATTAGCCAAACGCATATGCTAGCAATGATAACGTGGAAGGAAAGGAAAGATAGGGCCACCTATAGTTCTTTTTGTTGTGATCCTACTTTCTCGCCAGTAAGCTGAGGGTAGAAAGTGTTGACGTAATGGGCATGTACAAAGAGAAGACACAAAAATATTTAACTTAGTTCCATGCAGCATTTTCACTGCTCTCTTAAGAATGAAATACATATGCATATACAAACTATGAAACATGAATTGTGTAATTTCAGTGATCCTGCATACAGGTTAAATGCTTTAATATTTGCATATAAAACAGCCATTGCACAATATTCATTCATTAAAAAGGTGAAATTTATGCAAAAATTTAAACATTAAAATTTTTTTACTTACAGGACAGTAAATAGCAAATAAAAGAACACCATGACAAGTTGAGAGAGACTTGGGGAAAAGGAAAAAGCTTTATATTTTAGTATCTTTAATAGCATGTTTCCCCACTTTTTGAATAAGGGGCTTTTCATTTTCATTTTGCATTGGGCTTGCAAATTAGGTAGTTGGCCCAGTTTCTGAATCAGTGATTTTAATCCTGGATAGAAACTCAACAAAAATGAATGCTTATTTTCACCCAAACACACATACAAAAATGTTAATAATAAATTTATTCATACTAACCCCACCCAAACAAGAAATTATCCCAAAGTTTGTCAATAGTAGAACATATAAACTGTAGCATATTCATATAATGGAATATTAGACAACAATGAAAGCAGATGGATTACAGCTACATGCAGCCACATGAATGAATTTCATAGGTGGAATATTGAACAAAAGAACCCAGATGCAAAAAGAGTACATACTATGTGATTTCATGTATAAGAAGTTCAAAAAACTAGCTAAATATATAGTGACAGAAATCAAAATACTGGTTATCTTTTGGAGGTTAGCAGGAGGGGGACAAAAGAGACACTTCTGAGGAGCTGGGAATGTTCTATACCTTGATCTCGGTGGAGGTTAAACTTACACATATGTCAAAACTCATATGTAAAAATTAAACAAGCTGTACCCTTAAAGATATGTGTAAATTATCTCAAAAAGAGGAAACAAAAAGAAAAAAGTTGTCTTTCCCAAAGTAGCTTTATCAAATACCATAATGAAGGTAAAACCCTTTCTCCACTCTGTGTGTGTGTGTGTGTGTGTGTGTGTGTAACACCCTTAGCTACCGCTGGGAGCACTGGGAGGTCTGGGTATGTTGCGTATGGGGACTGAATGAAACATCTGACTATCCACGTTCCTGACTCACTGCCTTTACTCTGAAACAAATTGATTATAAATAGTGGCATTTTGTTATTATATGACACTATTTTACTTTGGGTCTGAATTCCTAATTCAAAGATTGGCTGTAATTAACTTTTGCACTCTCCCGTATAAAATATGAAAGTTGAGTTTAGGCTTATAGATTCTTTTCATCTTTAAAAATAGATTTAAACTGCTTTCATATATAATTATTTTTATTCCAACACTGACATCAAATTTAATTTTCTCTAGCAGCTGGATTTTGCACAACAGTTCTTCTTATCATTTGCCTTTCTCTATGTTTGGAATGCTCTCCTCTGATATATGTATGATCTGACCCTTCAGGTTTCTGCTCAAATGTCCTCAGAGAGACCTTGTATGGTCACCATCCAAAATAGCAGCAATTCTCTTGTCAAAATCTATGCCCTTGTTTCATTTTTCTTTTTAGCATTTACCATGACCGGACATTATGGGATGTCTCTATGTGTGTGTGTACATTACTGTCTTCCCCAGGAGGGTAAGAATTCCTCTTGTACTCACTGCTTGGCACCTAGTAGGTGCACAATAAACAGTTGTTGAATGAATGACAAAGCTTACTTTCAAAACCAGGAAAAAATGTAATTTTGGAATTTTACGTTTTCTCAATTGTTGATCATTAACATTTATTCAATTTTATGATACAATTTAAGACATTGCGGCTGTAGGGAGAGATGAGTGCTTATCCTGAAAGTAAAAACAAAAACAGGAGAAGATGTAGAAGGATAAATATTATTGGTAGAACCTGGTTGATCTGAAATCAGAATCTTCCTGGCGTCTCACAGGGTTCACAGGCTTGGAAGGCCAAAAGCGGAAGTCAGCACCTGGAGTAAAGAGTGAGCCCCCGACCTTCCCAATCAGTGTGCACCACGCATCAGGAATGCGGCCGGCCGGCCACTGGATGTCACTGTGTCCCACACTACCGAGTCTGGGTGTCCTGCTGGTCTCTCTACGCATGAATATGCAATGTCCCAGTTTACAACCCTGACAGAGGGTACAGACTCACCTGTAAAGGCCTCCTCAATATGGGATCACTTACTTCTCCTACATAAAATTTATTTTCGGTTCTGAGCAGCACAGCAAGGTTTAGAAGAGATATGTGATCTCAAGTGCCGCTCTCAGCTGTAGTCTCAGCCTGAAAACAGTGCTTGGGGGAAGCAACACAGCTGCCACAAGGAACCCAGCTGCCATTTACCTTTTAGTCAAGAGTTAAGACTCTTCTACAGACCCAGGCTTGGACGCGAGGACTGGAAATCATTTGGGTTTCATAGTTGGTTCAGATTACATTCAAAGATAACACTAAAATTCTTCCATTAAAAAAAGAAACAGGAAATGAAAAACAAGGCTTAGTGACCAGTTTATATCAAAACATGACAGTTGCTCCCTCTTCGAAAGAATAGTGCAAGGTTACAGTTTGACTTAGAAGTACATCTTCAGCCAGTCCCATGAAGATTTTTAACCCACAGGCATTACCTGTTTGCTTTCCATACTTACACAGCCATATAAGTAGAATAAAGTAGGCAAGTTGCTACGGGCTCCTTACCCATTGCTTCCCTCCTGCCCCCTTTGAGCCTATGCTCACTTTTATTCACATCAAGGTATGAATATAGGAACTTGTTACACTCCCATTAGGAATGTTTCCTATTAAACTCATTTATTCAACTATTAAACAAATATTTATTGAGTACCACCTTCTAAGTACTAGGCACTATTTTAGGAGCTGGAGACACAACAGTGACACAACAGATAAAATTCCTGTTACAGTGGAGCCCACATTCTAGTGTCCAAACAGAGATTAAAATCTTAAGCTAAAGGGAGATCGCACAATTGTTTCTATAGACATCAACCAAGTAAGTGGAGGTGCATCTGGTCTTCTCATCACCGAGAAGGTGGTTTGATAATTCACTGAGTAAACAAGTTTCTACTGATTGCCACCACATCCCTGTATAGGACACTCCAATGGCCTCTGAGAGCCTGCTTTCTTCATATCCATTTTTGCTCTCTCCAATCTGTTCACATAGCCAAAGAGATTTTTTTAAAAGCAAATCTTATAGTAAGAGAGAAAAACAAATCTGACTCCACATTGGCTCTGTTTCTTTAACTTATCTTATTGCTTTTGCTACAAGTTGATCACTAAAGGGATGTTGCCTAGAGCTTAAAGTAGACATAATGGCCCACCTCCAGGAACCCTGCCTCCCATGCCTGAGCATTAAGCTAAAATATCTTTGTTTAGCTCACAGAAAACATGCTGACCAAGCCCACCTGTGAATGGCTCCAGGAAAGAAGAAATTAACACATCCCCACCAGAGTCTGGCAAGAAATAGGAAATATTTGCAACACCTTATCACCTTTTTTTTTTTTTTTTTTACTATACCTCCTCACCTCCTCCTCTTTGTTCTATAAAAGAAACTAGCATCCAAACCCAGGCAAGATGGTTCTTTGGGACACTAGTCCACCATCTTCTCAGTCTGCTGGCTTTCTGAATAAAGTCGCTGTTCCTTGCCCCAACACATTGTCTCTCAATTTATTGGCTTCTGTCGTACATACAAACTTGGATTCAGTAATATTATCTTTTAGCTTTCTTGCTTCAAATCCTTCAATGATTTATCACTGCTCTTAAGATGACAACAGTCTTTACCACGGCTGAGACTTATCCCCTGCCTATTCCTCCAGGGTCACCAGGCTCCATTCTTCCCCTTGTTGCATTTCCACGCTCTAGAGATTCATTTCCCAGTTCTTCTCATTGCCAGGCACTTTTTTTTTTTTTTTTTTTTTTTTTTTTTGGCGGTACACGGGCCTCTCACTGTTGTGGCCTCTGCCTTTGCGGAGCACATTTTTTGGCGGTACACGGGCCTCTCACTGTTGTGGCCTCTGCCTTTGCGGAGCACATGCTACGGACGCGCAGGCTCAGTGGCCATGGCTCATGGGCCCAGCCACTCTGCGGCATGTGGGATCTTCCCAGACCGGGGCATGAACCCGTGTCCCCTGCATCGGCAGGCGGACTCTCAACCACTGCGCCACCAGGGAAGCCCTGCCAGACACTTCTGTGCATCAGAGCTTCTGTAGATGCTGTTTCGTTTGGCTGGAAGTCTCTTTGGTAACCATCCCTCATTCCCTGTCACACACACACACACACACACACACACACACACACACTCACCCTTAAGTGTGGCTTGAACTCCAGTCACTTCTGCAGTAAAGTCAGTCCCACCGGATTAATCAGGTTTTCCCTATTCCATGGTCCTGATAATGATGCTGTCCATGGTACCTCTCAGATGCCTGAGCCCATGCACTGCCCCTCATGTTATCCCATTCAGTTCACCACCACTGGACATTTTGACAATTGACTGCTACAATGTGCCAGGTTATCATTTCCCCATGTACGACCCTTTGTAGGGTCCTCATAGCCAGCCGGCCAGCAGGCAACCTATCTCCCAAATCCCAAGTTAGAGTCTGATTCCTAGGACCATTTCTGTAACCAACTGTCTTTGGTTGGGTCCCCCGGAAACAGCTCTGAAATGGAGATTTATGGGCAGTGGTTAATTGGTAAGAACTCCAAGGATTAATATGGGTAAGGAAGCAAGGGAAGCAGTGTTGGTGGAGTGAGGTTAAACTGTGATGTAGTAGCTGCAACAGGGGTTTCAGCCAATCCCATGAGCGTCTCTGGAGCTAGGAGGGGTTATCCTAATTGAGGGAAGAGGCTGCTGGGCCTTGTAACCCTGCATCCATCAGTCACTGGGTTCCAACTGCTCCAGGAGAGGGGAGCACAACCTTGTGTAAGGCAGCTCCCTTTAGCCACGGGCAGTTCCCTGGGAGGGACTCAGCTGTGACAACCAACACTTCTGGCAGCTGGAAAAGAAACACCTCAGTCTGAAGTGGGGATGCGAGTGGTATGGAATAGCATCCCTTACGGAAACCCAGCCAGGTTTTCATACGGTGGGGTTCAAGAAATTATTGATGGATTCTTTTCTCTCTATTAAAACATGAATCTGCTACCCTGACCCTACTTTGCTACTTGCTCTGCTCTCAGATTTAATCTTTGTTGACTCATTATCTCTGCCTTTTATTCTTCCAAACCTAAAACACACATTCCCTTGGCAGAAAAAAACTTGACTAGAAAGCTTACTATCTATCAGACACTGTGCTGGGTATGCCCTTTTTCAAACACTAACCTTTATTTCTGTTCTCTTCCAAAATTTGTTGAACACTGAATTCTACCTCTTTGTTTTACCTTTTTATTTCTGAGATTTTCATAAAATTGTTCTAAAGCTCTCTTTCTAAATGAAGACTTATAGTGATCGTGTGTGCGCTAACTGCAGTAATAAAATGAAAACTAGACAAAAACCAAAAAAAGATATTTCCACAGTAGTATTTAACTATATTATGAATTATTTTATTGTTTTTTAAGTTGCTAAAATGGATTCATCCTTACTATTTAACATTAACTTCGAAAGGCAAGAGCTTTTAATAACTGTCTTATAAATTTATACATGCATACGTTATCTGTACATTTCTGCAAACAGTAATTGCAAACAAGAATGGATTTTTAAAAGAATCATTTCACAGCTCTCCACAAGCCCCCTAAATCCTATATTGTGTGCTCTATAATTCTTAATGAGATATTTATTTCTAGTCTCTTGAAGCCCCAACTATGTAGTAAAAACTGAAATAAATGTCACTTAGATTGCCATGATATTCTTTTATCTGTTTGACCTAATGATCTCTAAAAACCTTAGATTATTATATTTTGGTCTTAGAATCTTCTCACTGTTTTGACCTTTTTCCTCATATGATTTCAGCTATCCCAATATTCATTCTAGAGGGATTAGCACAAGACTAGAAGTAAAATAGACTGCATTCTAGAATGAGCTTTAGTTTTCTCATATGTGAAACAGAATTAATGTTGGTATCATATTTTGCTGTGAGAGGGATTAAGAAAATCTATGTAGAAGTGCACTGAAAGCAGTAAGATGTTTTAAAAATAAAAATATTTTTACTAAAAGTAGAAAAATATAGGAAGAAAGAAACATGAAAGACATTCATGTTTATTTATTTTTATTTATTCATGTTTATTTATTTCACAATAAAGGTTATTTCACAACTGTGCTGTGAGGTAGGTATTGTTATCCCTGTTTTAAGGATGAAAACACTAAGGCAGAAAGAGGTTAAATAACCCCTTAATGCCACTGGCTCGTAAGTGTCTGAGTCACGAGTCACACCTAGCCTTTTGGATTCCAAGCTGTGCCTTCTTTTCACTGTATCAAAGCTGACTCTCAATTAATTGTGTATAATCCATGGAGATCAGTTTACTACAGTCCACCCTCAGTATACATGGGGTGATTGGTTCAGGACCCTCGTGGATACCAAAATCACGATGCTCAAGTCCCATATATATATATATATATATATATATATATATATATGTGGTATTTGCATATAACCTATGCACATCCTCTGTATACTTTAAGTCATCTCTAGATTACTTATAATACCTAATACAATGGACATGCTACATAAAGAGTTGCCAGTGCACGGCAAATTCAAGTTTTGCTTTTTGGAAATTTCTGGAATTTTTTCCCAAATATTTTCCATCAGCAGTTGGTTGAATCCCTGGATTTGGAAATTGTGGATATGAAGAGCCAACCGTATTGTGCATTTTTCCATTTATTCCCCCTCCTATCTCTTTCCTAGTCATCTCTGGTAGCGTCTCCTGGAATCTTAAAGATGCAATGGATTATAATTAAAACTTGTTTTTGGCAGTTCAGTTTATCTTGTTTCCCATGTTTGTTTTAGATGAAGAAATCTGAACTTGAAAATGCATGCTATCATTGTGAGTTGTGTGTATTTTCATATATCTAATTTTAATCCTTAAAAGGAAGAAATTGCTTTCAGGATGCATCTCACAGGTCAGTTCCAGAAGGTCAGGAGGTGCAAATGAGCTGAGCTGTTGATTCAGCTGAGGTAATATTGATGAGCACATGCTTGCATGTGGTTCTATAATGTGGTTCATCTCCATAAAATTCCAAGCTTTATGGGTTTGAAAGCATTAACTCATGTTTTAGGAACATTCCACATAGATTATTATAATTCTTGGTGTGCTTCCTGACCATCTGCTTACCTACAGGAATTACAATCACATAGAATGGCCCCATTCAAATCTAGCTCAGAAAAGAAATATGAGAATACCTGAGTCCTTTTCTGTTTTGTTGAAGCAGCACAATTTTTTTTACTCTCTGCCAAGCACAATAATGAAAGTACATTAATTTGTGACTTTTCTTGCTTCAGATTGATTAGAGTAAGAACAGAGTTATCTTTCCCCCCTCCTGTGGTTCTATGAGACTATATCAGTGATCTCATGCAGCATGCCTGCAAGTTAATCATACTTAAATTCTTGCTGCCTTGCATCCTGTCAGGACGTCTCCTCAATTTCAGTTTGAAGATTTAGCTAAATCACAGGGGAAAATATACAGCAGCTCTATTGAGTCGCCTAGTCATGGTTTGAATGAAAGAGAGGGAAAGGGTGAGGCAGAATGACCAGATATCCTTTATTTCCCTTCTCCCCTGATAACCATATTAATTTGAAAAATGCACCTTGTTAACTGAATGCTAACTGACAGGAAACATCCAGTGCCGTCTAGTGAAGAGCTAGTATGACCTTAAGAATATCATGATTATTAAGACCATAATGTGATTTCTGTGAAAATCATAATGATCCAATATTAATTTCTTAGTTCATGTGAACAACATAAAAATACCAAATTTCTACTCTGCTCATCACATTCCTCTCCTTATATGACCTCATATGACAGTGTGACTCTATCCAGGTATAAAGTCCAGAAGGAGTCCATTAAGTATAAGGATGACATTTTTTTCCTTCTCTGAAAATTAGTGTATGATTGTAAAGACTGATTAGAATACAGTGCACATGGAAATAATGTCACGATATAATGCTTATGTGGGTTAATTATCTCCTAATTATCTCCTATTTCACGGCCACAGGTTATACCCTTAATCTATGGGGCCACTGGAAGACCAGGCATCCATCATCACTCTGGGAAAATAGCCAAACCTCAGAAAGTTCCCTTCCTTCTTTTTCCCTCCCTTCCTTCCCTCCCTCCCTCTCTCCCTCCCTCCCTTCCTCCCTCCCTAACTTCCACAAGTATTTTATTGATTCATTCTAAGAGCTGACACAGTACTGGTCTTGATGACACAGAGATGAGCAAGCAAACACTATACTTTCCCTTAGGAAGATCCCACTCTAGCGAGCGACATAGACATTAAACATAATTTCACCACTGACCTGGGGATTGCCAACTTGGTACGTCCTACGTCTAAAAATTCTTGGATGCTGTGAGAGAAAATATACGAGTACACTTTATATTAGTTTTTTCTTTTCCTTTGTTCAATTGAAATATAACTGACATGTAACGTATTAGTTTCAGGGGTACAAAGTAATGATTCAATATTTGCATACATTGAAAAATGATCACCACAGCAAGTCTAGATAACAGCCTTCACCACGCACAGTATTTTCTGAAATGAGATTATTTTCATTGTTGTTTTGCTGTCAGGAGGGATCATTCAGCAACTCAACAGGCCAGCTCTCAACACTTTCTTTTCTACTCTCCTTTCTGTTTCTTACCAGTTTCAACAATGGCCTACTGGTATTTTGAGCTAATGCAATTTTATGGGGAAACAGTTATAGTTCTAAAGCCTTTGCTTAGTCAAAAACCATTATATACCCCCACTACCAAAAATGACATTGAAAAAAAATCACTTTTTATGTTTTTATTCTATTTTTCTTAGACATACACCTATATTATCCTACTTAGGCACATATAATTTTTCAAGTGCTGCTAACTTCCAACTAAAGAAGAGGACTGACTGATTTTTATCGAAGCTCAAAGAACTTCACAGAGTGTTGTCCTTAAAACAATGCTGACAGGTGACTAGAGTGGGCTGCAGGGAGAACTAGAGAAGAAAGGTGAGGTGCTGGGAAAAGGCCCGCAAAAGTAGGGAATGAGTGAAACAAACCCCAGGGCCCAGAGATGTGTGTGATTGTGTCACGCTAAAGTTTGGCCTTGAAGTGTAGCTATGGAATTGATTATCAGTTGGTTTATCACCCTTTTGTTTTATTCATAGAAGTTTTCTCAAAATGTGTCTGTGAATACTTATTCCATGGGTTTTAACAAACATTACATGGAAAAAAGCCACAGAAAGCACAAAGTTATCCACGGTTGAACAAGTTTCTTTACTGCCAGACTTCTCAGAAATCTAAAAATCTAAGGCACATTGTAATCACCAAGAGAGGACTCATAGGCAATGTATATTTAACTTAATTTGATAATGAACCTCTTTTTTATGGAACATCTTGTAAGTATTGCTTGGAATGAATTTGGGGAAACAAAGGCTTAGATTACTTTCTAAATTAATTTATGTTCTTCAGGATAACAATGGATAGTGAGGAAGATGTTTCATAACATATAAAATATTAGAGAATAATATGAGTCTGGGATTAAAGTGTTCTTAGGACAATTCACAAAATGGCTAATTCACGTAGACAAACTCGTTGAGAATTGATAGTTATTATTATTTAATTTCACAATGGAATAGTGAAAATGGACACCAGGGTAGTTTATATATTTTATATATATATATATATATATATATATATATATATAAAATAGTGATAACATGAAATGTATATATATATATAAAATAGTGAAATTTGGCAATAGCAATCTATTCCTAGGTATTTTAGGATCAATTATGTAGAGTTAGAATCATTTTTATTTCATTTCTTTCAGTCTACCACAGCTGATTTTTTAAAATTCTAGATTCACCCATTTGATTTAAATATCAATAGTTTGTAGTGTTTTCTTCCTTCTTTTACTGGAAATGAATTTCCTGGTTAGGATATGGCTTCACTGGAGACGAATAAAAGTGAAATCTAACGGAATGCTGCATGGTTTCATAACTGTGTAAAAACATATGGATCTCTTTGAATTGGTCTATGAGGATCTCTTCCTGTTTGTTTCAATATCAGCTTTCCTAATTACTCTAGCTCCTATGCTCAGTGGGACTTTATGGTGTCTCTTTGGATTCTAACACATGTAATTCAATGGCAAATTCCATCTCCTAATTTATTGATAGAGGTAAAAAGTACGGTTGTATACTTTTTTTTCCGCTGCCATCTGAAAAAATAAGTTTGCCCTCTTTTCTGAAATTAGATTGTTTAATCTATCTTTATCATCCTTTAAATTATTGGCCACATAGTAAACACTTTACTTAAGAGATAAAGTGAAAACACATTTCAGATAGGTGGAATTGTCCTTATTTGAGTTTAAAAAGTGGGGCAGTTAGGGCAACTCATACTCCAGAGCAAAGGTGGGATGTTTCTGAGGTGGTAGAATTGAGGGGAATGGGGTTTGATTTAGACCAAATTTAAATTTTTTAATTTAAATTTAAAATTCTACCAAGTGTGTTCAAATAGAAATCTTCTTTTTTTCATTAAAATGCCCTAAAATCTTGGCCATAAGGTGCTCCAGAATAATCAGTTGTTAAAAAGCATTTGCAAAATGCAACATTGTCTCAACATTAAATAATAATGGAAAGCAAGTGGATTTTATGATTACCTCTGTCCTAGGAGGTGCTCATTATCAATCCATGCTTCCTCATTGTCAAACTGGATTTCACAGTCAGTTTGAAAGTGGGATTTCTTTTTTTATTTATATATGTCTTTAAAAATTATCTATCATTAGGGTATAATTATGATTATAAAATATTGACTTTTAAGATGTAAAGAAAGTCAGACATATACTCAACAATTATGGATCATTGTATATCTTACGTATAGTGTTCTCTTCATAGGTCTTCAGGCTGTCTGGAGACTTAGTATAATTCACTCTGGAAAAACATTTAGAAAAAATAATAGTAGTTCAAAAACTTGTCAAAATTCTTGTATCATATTCTTAAAAACAAAACAGTTTGGACTTACTCAAGAGTAGGAAGAATACCAGCTAAATAATGGGTCGTACGTGGCCCTGGAACACTAAAGTGTCAGGACCGACTCACAAGAGCTGATTGCCCTCATCTCTCCCCGGCTCCAAGTGTAGTGATGTCAACTTGAAACTGGCCATAAGAGAAATAATTACACCATAGAAACTGGCAAGATGTACAAATTAGGACCTTTATTCCCCCGAAAGCTGAGACATTTGCCTGTACACCATTGAATGTATGTCATTTGATGTCTGAAATCATTTACAACCAAAACTGTACTATTCGAGTAATAGAGAGAATTGAGTTTTGAAATTTCATGGAAGCAAATTTTTTTTTTTTTTTTTTTTTGCGGTAAGCGGGCCTCTCACTGTTGTGGCCTCTCCCGTTGCGGAGCACAGGCTCCGGATGCGCAGGCTCAGCTGCCGTGGCTCACGGGCCCAGCCGCTCTGCGGCATGTGGGATCTTCCCGGACCGGGGCACGAACCCGTGTCCCCTGCATCGGCAGGCGGACTCTCAACCACTGCGCCACCAGGGAAGCCCGGAAGCAAATTTTTGACACGATATTGATAAATTTTCTTAGAACCCAAAGCCAATGGCATATATAGATACATAATGGAAATAATAAAATTAACTAGATTATTGGGTTGTGGTGAGAATTAAATGTGTTAATACTTGTATATTTTCAATAAATCTTCAAAGGTAAAACATTTACAGCAGTGCCAACACCTGCTAATTATTCTATCAATGTTAGCCTTTATATATAGGTATCCAGAGTCTAGCTCGGTGGAACAGAGCACATTCAGACAAACCCCATCTAGGTCCGTTTGGGGGCAACTGTGGGCTTGAAGTTGGAAGAATGCACTGTCCATCCTTCTTTTGTTTTTGCCTCCTTGCATCTCTGGCAAGTTACCTCATTAGCCTGACTCTGCTCATATGTAGAAAAAGCTGAATATCATCTACCTTGCCAGTTAGTGGAAGAATGAGACGAGATAATAAAAGGGAAGGCACAGACAAAAGGTATTACTGTATTATCTTCCAATAATATGATCTCTACAATGTGTGCAGTAAGACTCGGGCTGACATTCTATTGAAAAAAAAAATAAATGAGTCCATCCCTCCCTGTTTCTCACCCTCTTTTGTCAAAAGTGTTGAACCACTGGCCAAAAATGTAAACAAGACTGTCATAAAGATTCATACGAAAGTTTTTATTCCATTTAGAGGAGCTCTGATGGTTGTGCTAGAGCACAACTAAACTATTGACCGGAAACCAAGATACTGAACTCCACTACTGCAGAAAATAAACATGAATCTGTTCAACAGAGTTCATTTATTTTTCTATTATGTAAAATAGAATTTTTATCAAAATGTCTTATTTTCCGCTTCTTTTAAAATGTAAGTTGTGCTATGCACTTGTAAAAATGGTTTTATATTGATACAATTTTATTGCTATTGCAAACATCTGTGAGGAAATTTGTTGTAAGGTACTATCCCCCAAATAATTTATGTTAATTAAAATGATAAAACATGAATAAAGTGATGATAAATCAAACTTACAATGCAAGAGTGAGTTGGGAGAGAGCAATACTTGCTCTTGTTAATATTTGCTACTAGCTCTCTGGAATCTTGCTACTCAAACTTTAATGTGTGTATGAACCACCAGGATCCTGTTAGAAAGCAGAGTCCATTGCAGTAAATGTGGGATGGAGCCCATACAGTGCATTTTTTACAAACTCCCAGGTAAAGCCCATGCTGCTTTTATGCAGACCACATTATGAATGGCAGTAGATGCTGCACAGTATTTAGCAGGAGGAAGAAGATTCTTTGAGTCTCTGCTGATGGACTGCAGATTCTATCCTGGCTGCCAGTTGTTGAGGTCCTCCAGAGATAATGCCTGTCTTTTGTATAAGTTCTAAACTAGTTTAAAAATGAAAAAGGAAGGTAAATATTGAAGCAAAAGTAATACCTTTAGGACTGCTGGGAGTCTAAGTGGAGGATGTGGCTCCCCATGAGAGCCATGAGGCCTACTCCGAACCCGCAGGCAGATCGACTTCCCCACCTGCCCAGGCAATGCTGGACTGTGGCAGATTCCTAGGAGAGAGAAGCAGAGAGGAGCTCCTGCCCACCCAACTTGCACAGTCGCAAGAGAAAGAAGGATGGAGTGGGACTGAGAATGCCTAGTTATTCTTCCTAAAGTGACCGATCAGGTAGTTAAAGGGATGGAGAGCAGCCTGGAGTTATAGACTTTCACTGGAAGTAAACATCCAGAGGACAGAAGAAAGTTCCCAGTAACGTCAGTGACAACATCATCTCTCTTTTTTTAAAGAAAGTTATTTATTTATTTATTTTAAGTCTCCTACAAATACCTTTCTTCTTTTATTCCAGAGTGCCCCACAAATTTGAATCATGACTTGATAGTTTACTTCTGTATACTCCACTTGGTATGGTGGATTGGGAAGGGCCAAAAGCCAGGCCTAGTGTGAGCACCTGGTGGGTTTAAGGAGAGGTAAGGGGATGAGACACAGGACCTAGTGCCTCAGGCAGCATAGAGCAGTGTGGTCACCAAGCCCACCTGCTGCCATTGTAGCAGGCAGCTCCAGAACAGCAGCATCTCAATCTTTAACTCTTAGAGGGAAGATGCCTTGGAAATGGGCAAGCTCCACATAATACCATAAATCAACTAAATCTAGCAGACATATACAGAACACTCTACCCATAACAACAACATACACATTCTTCTCAAGTGAACATGAGACATTTTCCAAAATATATCATATTTTAGGCTACAGATTAAGTCTCAAAATATTAAAAATGATAGACTCATACAAAGTATCTTCTCTGACCACAGCAGGATAAAGTTAGAAATCAACAGCAGAAGTAAAACTGGAAAATTTTTTAAATTGTGGAAATTAAACAACATGCTCTTAAACAAGCAATGGATTAAAGAATTACAAAGGAAGTTATAAAATACTTAGAGATGAACAAAAATGAAAATACAACATACCAAAACTTATGAAACACAGCAAAAGCAGTGCTCAGGGGAAATTTTATAGCTATAAATGCTGACATTAAAAAACAAGAAAGACCTCAAATCAACAACATAACTTTGCAACTTAAGGAGCTAGAAAAAGAAGAGCAAACTAAACCCAAAGCTAGCAGAAGGAAGGAAATAATAAAGATTAGAGCAAAGATAAATGAAATAGAGTATCAAAAAACAACAGAGAAAATCAATGAAATCAAAAGTTGGTTCTTTGAAAAGATCAAAAAAACTGACAAACTTTTAGCTATATAAGCTAAGAAAATAAAAAAGAAGATTCAAATCACTGAAATCAGTAATAGAAACGGGGACATTGCTACCAATTCTTACAGAAATAAAAAATTTTATAAGCAAGTACTATGAACAGATGTATGCTAATATATTCCATAACCTAGATGAAATGGACAAATTTCTAAAAACACAAAACCTACTAAGATGAAATCAAAAAGAAATAGAAAATCTGAATAGATGTATAACTAGTAAGGAGATTGAATCAGTAATCAAAACTCTCCTGATAAAGAAAAGCCCTGGATCTGATGGCTTCACTGGTGAATTCTACCAAACATTTAAAGAATGAATATCAATCCTTCCCACAGTTTTCAAAAAAACTGAAGAGGAGGTAACACTTACTGACTCATTCTATTAGGCCAGGATTACCCTGATGCCAAAGTCCAACAAAGACACTCCAAGAGGGCTTCCCTGGTGGCGCAGTGGTTGCGCGTCCGCCTGCCAATGCAGGGGAACCGGCTTCGCGCCCCGGTCTGGGAGGATCCCACGTGCCGCGGAGCGGCTGGGCCCGTGAGCCATGGCCGCTGGGCCTGCGCGTCCGGAGCCTGTGCTCC
>NC_041223.1:26990766-26991570 GCF_002837175.3 Physeter macrocephalus | reverse complement strand
GAAGGCCCCCAAACCACAAAAAAAAAAAAAAAAAAAAAAAAAAAAAAAAAAAAAAAAAAGACACTCCAAGAAAGAAAACTACAGACCAATATTGCTTATGAACACTGATGCAAAAATCCTCAATAAAATACTAGCAAAATGAATTCAGCTGCATATTAAAAGTCATACACCACGACCAAGTGGGATTTATTTCTGGAATGTAAGGATGTTTCAATATAAGAAATCTATCAATGTAATACACCATATTAACAGAATGAAGGAAAAACCCACATGATCAGTCTCAATTGCTGCGGAAAAAGCATTTGACAAAATTCAATACCTTTAATGGTAAAATCATTCAATAAACTAGGGATAGATCAGCCTGTCCCATCAGGAAACTTACACAAGCCTCTTAGATAGCCTCAACCACCAGAGGGCAGACAGCAGAAGCAAGAAGAACTACAACCCTGCAACCTGTGGAACAAAAACCACATTCTCAGAAAGATAGACAAGATGAAAAGGCAGAGGGCTATGCACCAGATGAAGGAACAAGATAAATCCCCAGAAAAACAACTAAATGAAGTGGAGATAGGCAACATTCCAGAAAAAGAATTCAGAATAATGACAGTGACGATGATCCAGGACCTCGGAAAAAGAATGGAAGCAAAGATCGAGAAGATGCAAGAAATGTTTAACAAAGACCTAGAAGAATTAAAGAACAAACAAACAGAGATGAGCAATACAATAACTGAAATGAAAACTACACTAGAAGGAATCAAAAGCAGAATAACTGAGGCAGAAGAACAGATAAGTGACCTGGAATAC
>NC_041223.1:26989971-26990387 GCF_002837175.3 Physeter macrocephalus | reverse complement strand
AGAACAGAATAAAGAAAAAAGAATGAAAAGAAATGAAGACAGCCTAAGAGACCTCTGGAACAACATTAAACACAACAACATTCACATTATAGGGGTCCCAGAAGGAGAAGAGAGAGAAAGGACCCGAGAAAACATTTGAAGAGATTATAGTGGAAAACTTCCCTAACATGGGAAAGGAAATAGCCATCCAAGTCTAGGAAGCTCAGCGAGTCCCATATAGGATAAACCCAAGGAGAAACACACCAAGACACATAGTAATGAAACTGGCAAAAATTAAACACCAAGAAAAATTATTGAAAGCAGCAAGGGAAAAATGACAAGTAACATAGAAGGGAACTCCCATAAGGTTAACAGCTGATTTCTCAGCAGAAACTCTACAAGCCAGAAGAGAGTGGCATGATATACTTAAAGTGATG
>NC_041223.1:26988524-26989506 GCF_002837175.3 Physeter macrocephalus | reverse complement strand
AACACCTCACTTACACCAATGGACAGATCATCCAAACAGAAAATTAATAAGGAAACACAAGCTTTAAATGACACAATAGACCAGATAGATTTAATTGATATTTATAGGACATTCCATCCCGAAACAGCAGATTACACTTTCTTCTCAAGTGCACACAGAACATTCTCCAGGATAGATCACATCTTGGGTCACAAATCAAGCCTCAGTAAATTAAGAAAACTGAAATCATATCAAGCATCTTTTCTGACCACAAAGCTATGAGATTAGAAATGAATTACAGGGAAAAAAATGTAAAAAACACAAACACATGGAGGCTAGACAATACATTACTAAATAACAAAGAGATCACTGAAGAAATCAAAGAGGAAATCAAAAAATACCTAGAGACAAATAACAATGAAAACACTACAATCCAAAACCTATGGGAAGCAGCAAAAGCAGTTTTAAGAGGGAATTTTATAGGTATACAAGCCTACCTCAAGAAACAAGAAAAATCTCAAGTAAACAAACTAACCTTACACCTAAAGGAACTAGAGAAAGAAAAACAAACAAAACCCAACGTTAACAGAAGGAAAGAAATCATAAAGATCAGAGCAGAAATAAATGAAATAGAAACAAAGAAAACAATAGCAAAGATCAATAAAACTAAAAGCTGGTTCTCTGAGAAGGTAAACAAAATTGATAAACCATTAGCAAGACTCATTAAGAAAAAGAGGGAGAGGACTCAAATCAATAAAATTAGAAATGAAAAAGGAGAAGTTACAACGGACAATGCAAAAATACGAAGCATCCTAAGAGACTACTACAAGCAACTCTATGCCAATAAAATGGGCAACCTGGAAGAAATGGACAAATCCTTAGAAAGGTATAACCTTCCAAGACTGAACCAGGAAGAAATAGAAAATATGAACAGATCAATCACAAGTAATGAAATTGAAACGGTGATTAAAAATCTTCCAACAAACAAAAGTCCAGGACCAGA
>NC_041223.1:26987400-26988454 GCF_002837175.3 Physeter macrocephalus | reverse complement strand
AAAAATCCTCAACAAAATACTAGCAAACAGAATCCAACAACACATAAAAGGATCATACACCATGATCAAGTGGGATTTATCCCAGGGATGCAAGGATTCTTCAATGTACACAAATCAATCAATGTGATACACCAATTAACAAACTGAAGAATAAAAACATACGGTCATCTCAATAGATGCAGAAAAAGCTTT
The DNA here is from genome assembly GCF_002837175.3 of Physeter macrocephalus. Classification (NCBI taxonomy): domain Eukaryota; kingdom Metazoa; phylum Chordata; class Mammalia; order Artiodactyla; family Physeteridae; genus Physeter; species Physeter macrocephalus. The sequence continues at coordinate 26,988,262 of NC_041223.1, read as the reverse complement.
TGACAAAATTCAACACCCATTTCTGATAAAAACTCTCCAGAAAGTGGGCATAGAGGCAACCTACTTCAACATAATAAAGGCCATATATGACAAATCCACAGCAAACATCATTCTCAATGGTGAAAAGCTGAAAGCATTTCCTCTAAGATCAGGAACAAGACAAAGGTGTCCACTCTCACCACTATTATTCAACATAGTTTTGGAAGTCCTAGCCACAGCAATCAGAGAAGAAAAAGAAATGAAAGGAATACTAATTGGAAAAGGAGAAGTAAAACTGTCACTGTTTGCAGATGACATGATACTATACATAGAGAATCCTAAAAACGCCACTAGAAAACTACTAGAGCTAATCAGTGAATTTGGGAAAGTTGCAGGATACAAAATTAATGCACAGAAATCTCTTGCATTTCTATACACTAATGATGAAAAATCTGAAAGAGAAATTAAGGAAACACTCCCATTTACCATTGCAAGAAAAATAATAAAATACCTACGAATAATCCTACCTAGGGAGACAAAAGACCTGTATGCAGAAAACTATAAGACACTGATGAAAGAAATTAAAGATGATACCAACAGATAGAGAGACATACCATGTTCTTGGATTGGAAGAATCAATAATGTGAAAATGACTGTACTACCCAAAGCAATCTACAGATTCAATGCATCCCTATCAAATTACCAATGGCATTTTTTACGGAACTAGAACAAAAAATCTTAAAATTTGCATGGAGACACAAAGGACCCCGAATAGCCAAAGCAGTCATGAGGGAAAAAAATGGAGCTGGAGGAATCAGACTCCCTGACTTCAGACTATACTACAAAGCTACAGCAATCAAGACAATATGGTACTGGCACAAAA
>NC_041223.1:26978412-26986775 GCF_002837175.3 Physeter macrocephalus | reverse complement strand
TGGAAGCAACCTAAATGCCCATCGACAGACAAATGGATAAAGAAGATGTGGTACATATATACAATGGAATATTACTCAGGCATAAAAAGGAACGAAACTGAGTTATTTGTTGAGACGTGGATGGATCTAGAGACTGTCACACAGAGTGAAGTAAGTCAGAAAGAGAAAAACAAATATTGTATATTAACGCATGTATGTGGAACCTAGAAAAATGGTACAGATGAACAGTTTTGCATGGCAGAAGTTGAGACACAGATGTAGAGAACAAACACCAAGGGGGGAAGCCGCAGGGGTGTGGGGATGGTGGTGTGATGAATTGGGCGATTGGGATTGACATGTGTACACTGATGTGTATAAAATTGATGACTAGTAAGAACCTGCTGTATAAAATATAAAAATTTAAAAATTAAAAAATAAATAAACTAGGGATAGAAGGAAAGTACTTCAACATAATAAAAGCCATATACAAAAAACCCCTAGTGAACATCCTACTCAATAGTGAAAGGCTGAAAGCTTTCCCTCTAAGGTTAGGAAGAAGAAAATGATGACCACTCTCACCACTTTTATTCAGCATATTGTGGAAGTCCTAGCCAGAGAAATTAGGCAATGAAAAGCAGCAAGAGGTATCCAAATTGGAAAAGAAGAAGTAAAATGATCTCTGTTCACAGATGATATGATCTTATATGTAAAAAACCCTAAGGATGCCACAAAAAAATTGGTAGAACTAATAAATGAATTCCACAAAGTAGCAAGAAACAAAGTCAACACACAAAAATCAGTTGCATTTCTCTACTAAACTTCTCTACTAACAGAAGAGAAGTTCTGAAAAGGTAATTACAAAAAAATTCCACATACAATAACATCAAAAAGCACAAAATACTTTGGAATTAACTTAATGAAAGCAGTAAAGCATTTATACAATGTTAATTACAAACCATGACCGAAAGAAATTAAAGAAGACATAAATAAATGGAAACACATCCCATGTTCATGGGTTGGAAGAATTAATAATGTTAAAATGTCAATATTACCCAAAGTGATCTACAGATTCAATGCAATCCTTATCAATATCCCAATGACATGGAGTTTTTTTGGCCGAAAACCCATCCTAAAGCTTATATGGACTCTTGAAGGACCCGAAATAGCCAAAGCAATCTTGAAGAAGAAAGAACAAAGCTGGAGGACTTGAACTTCCTGATTTCAAAATTTACTACAAGGCTAAAGTTATCAAAACAGTGTGGTAGTGGCATAAAGACAGACATATAGGTCAATGGAATGGAATAGTGAGCCCAGAAATAAACCCTTACATATATAGTCAAATTGTTTTTGACAAGAATGTCAAAACCATTCAATGGGGAAAGGACAGTCTTTTCAACAAATGGTACTGAGAAAACTGGATATCCATATACAAAATAATGCAACTGGACTCTTACCTAACACCACATACAAAAATTAACTAAAAATGGTTTAAAGGTCTAAATGAAAGACCTAAAACCATAACACTCTTAGAAGAAAACACAGGTCAAAAGCTATGGCAATGATTTCTTGGATGTGAAACCAAAGGCACAGGCACCAAGTGAAAAAGTAGACAAATTGGGCTTTGTGAAATTTTTAATGTAAAATGGTACAGCTAGTGCGGAAAATAGTATGGCAGTTCCTTAAAAAATTAAAAACAGAATTACCATGTGATCCAGCAATTCCACTTCTGGATATACACCCGAAAGAATTGAAAGCAGGATCTCAAAGAATTCATAGCAGCATTATTCACATTAACTAAAACATGAAAGCAACCTAAGTGTCCATTGACGGATAAACAGAGCATGGTGTATACATACAATACAATATTATTCAGCCTTAAAAAGGGAGGAAATTCTGACATATACGGCAACATGGATAAACCTTGAGGACATTATGCTAAGTGAAATAAACTAGTCACAAAAAGACAAATTCTGTGTAACTCGTATTAAATGAGTTAACTACTTAGAGTAGTTAAAATGATAAAGACAGAAAGTAGAATGGTGGTTACCAGGGTCTGGACAGAGAAGGAGGTGGAGAGTTATTTGTTTAATGGGTATAGAGTTTCAGTGTTACAAGATGGAGAGAGTTATGGAGATGGATGGTGGTGATGGTGGCACAACTTTACAAGTGTATTTAATTCCAGCGATCTGTACATTTAAAAATGGTTAAGATGGTAAATTTTATGTTAGGTATATTTTACCTCAATGAAAAAAAAAAACCCAGGTGAAAGTATAAATTGTGATATACCCATACAGTGAAATCCTACTCAGTGATAAAAAGGAATGGATACACACATTACTGATACACAAAACTAAGTGGATGAATAATTAAGCTGAGTGAAAGAAACCAGGCAAAAATAGTGCATGCTATATGATTATATTTATATAAAATTTGATAAAATATAAGCTAATGTATAGTGAAAGAAAGCAGATCCATGATGCCTGGAGACAGAGAGCTGGATAGAAGGGGTGGAGGGAGATAATACAAAGGGACATAATGAGACTTCTGTAGATGATGGACATGCTTTGTATATGGACTGTGGTGATGGTGTCATGGGTATATACCTTTGACATAACTTATCGAACTGTACACTGTCAATATGTGCAGTTTGTTGTATGTCAGTTGTATGTCAATAAAGCTATTAACTTTACAAAACCCTGCTAACATTTTTGAGATACTTGTTTGCTGCTGTGGGTGTCTGACAGGCGGTAAGCACACCTAACTTAAAGGTCAAAGGTGGCATGGGCAGCCATCACCATTGCCACTGTTGCTGCTGATGGCATTGCTCCTACGACGACCTGGGGATCCTGGGTGATAAGAAGTACAAAGGAGAGACAGGGGACAGAGTTACAGCTTCCACACTGTGGGGATTCTGAGTCAGATCCCCTTTCCCATGTGGTCCTAGGTGCTGGCCGCCCTGCCAAAGGCCTGGAGGAACTTCTGTCATCAATTCCCTCCTTCCTTCTCCCCATTTCTCTCCAGGACTGTGCATGGTCTCCCAAGCCCCACAGCCCAGGTACATTTTCAGCCTTCACCACTTAGGAGCTGTGTGACCTTACACAACTGTATCATTTTCCTAGGGCTGCCTAACAAAGTACCACAAACTGGGTGGCTTAGAACAACAGAAATTTATCACCTCACAGCTCTGGAGACTAGACATCCAAAATCAAGTGTCAGCAGGGTTGGTTCCTTCTGAGGGCTGTGATCTGTTCCAGCCCTCTCCCCTAGCTTCTGGTGGCTTGCTGGCCATCTTTGGTGTTCTTAGCTTGTGGCGACGTAACACCAGTCTTTACACGGCATTCTCTCTCTATATGTGTCTGTCTCTTCACGTGTCATTCTTTTTATAAGGACACGGTCATACTGGATTAGGGGCCCACCCTCCTGCAGTATGACCTTCTCTTAACTAACTACATCTTCAATGACCCTATTTCCAAATAAGATCACATTCTGAGGTGCTGGGGGTTAGGACTTCAACATATGAATCTGGGGGAGACACAATTCAACTCATAACAGCAATTTATTTAACTTCTCAGTGCTTTAGTTTTGTCATCTGTAAAACGAAGCTATTAATCATACCTACGCTGTGGGGTTGATATGAAGATGTAATCATTAGAGCAAGTAAAGCATTTTGAGATGTCCTGTCCCCAGCACACGGTGAGCCGTTGTTACGTATCAGCCGTCACTGTTGTTCTCTCTTCATACGTGTGCAGATTCCAGCCCTGGAAAGATTTTCTGTTCTGGGTTTACAAACCCACGTTCCCTCCCATCCAGCAACCACCCGAAGTTTTTACAACACACAAGAAGATAATACAAAACAGCATATGCTAAGTACTAAAGTCTACAGGGGGTGAGATTTCTGTGGGCCAGATACTCATAGGAGCCTTCATGGAGATGTTAGCAGACCTTGGGAGGAAGTTTTGCATCCTTTTTTCAAAATCTCTTTTTATTCATCTGACTTGGGGTGGGGTTGGGGGGAATTACTGATCTTTGAACTTAAACTACTCATCTGTAAAATGAGCATAACACAATGATTGCAATGATTAAATGAGACAATGGAGGGCAAATGCTTGTCAGAAGGCCCAAATAGGAAGGGTGCTCGGTGAATATAAACAAACACAATACAGACGTTGTGCTAGTGGGTTAGAACTGGGCAAATCCTCAGGATGTGGGCTGTGGCTTTCGAGCAGAGCAAAACTGGGCTTATTAACTCAGTGATTCCACATGCCAGTACAATGACAACCAGTTTCCCAATGATGACACAGGAGCACAGGGACCATGGTACTCAGGGGACCTCTCCTGCTGTTGCTATTTGGCCCTCAGAAGCAGCTGGGTTTAAGTTGAAGATGGCACTTTGAAAAATGGCCACAGGGGGTCAGTAGTGTTCTGTGGGGTCACCAAGAGGTAAAACACTGCACCTTCTCTGCTATCTTTCATGCATAGATTCCTTCTTCTAAATGAGGAGTATCTGTTCCTTCCATACCTGCAGATAGATTGATAGATTAGCTTGAAGAACGTATGTTTGCAACTTATAAAATAGCAGAGGCACTAATCTCTTCTTAAAGATTCATGTACTACGATACCAGTGTGTCTGAAGAAATGGTGTTCTATTAAACCTATGTTTGGGTTAAGGGTGTTACCACCTGTGTCACATTTAGATCACCACTCTTCAAAGAAAATACATTCTGTATATGTATAATTGGATCACTTTGCTGTACACCTGAAACTAACACAACGTTGTAAATCAACTATAGCCCAATGTAAAATAAAAAAGTTTTAAAAACCCAAAACATACACTCAAACACATCTATCATTAGAATTAGAGTATGCATAATTTCAGATTTCTTTGATGTTTGGGATAGCACTTCAGTACCTCGGATCTCATCCTAATGGACAACTGAACTTATCCAAGCCTCAATTTCACATCTTTAAAATGGGGATAGGGCTTCCCTAGTGGCGCAGTGGTTGAGAGTCCGCCTGCCGATGCAAGGGACACGGGTTCGTGCCCCAGTCTGGGAGGATCTCACATGCCCGTGGAGCGGCTGGGCCCGTGAGCCATGGCCACTGCGCCTGCGCGTCCGGAGCGTGTGCTCCGCAACGGGAGAGGCCACAACAGTGAGAGGCCCGAAAAAAAAAAATAAATAAATAAAATAAAATGGGGATAATACAGTTATTGTCATAGTTAAATGAGACAATGTAGGTGAAGTGCCTATCATAAAGCCCTAAAATTTGTGGTTCTGGATGCCCAGTGTCCTTCCTATTTGGGGAGAATCCAAAGATGGATGGGAGACAGGGCTTGTCCGACCCCAGTGGAAGCCACGGGAGGCAGATCCATTTTCTACTCTTGACCCCTGCCTGCTAGAGCATGGGTGGGTGGCCAAAGGGTGGCCAGTCAGATGCTCTCACTGGGAGCATCAAAGGCTTGGGACCACTTAGATATTATGTGTAATGGCGGCTGTGAGGCTGGTGGCCCAGCAGCAAAGACCTAGGAGGAGCAGAGTTCAGCAGGACGTGGGCTGGGCTTTGCTGACCTTAGCTTCTGCCTAAACACAGTTCTCCCAACAATTCCGTGAAGTAATGTATATCCTTCAAGCAAATTCCTGTTTAATTTAAATTAGCCAGAAAATCTGCTGTTGTTTGCAACCAAAAGCACTGAAGAGTGTAAGCTTCAACTTTAATTTTAGAGGAAATATGCAAAATTACTAGTTAAAGAAGGATTCTGGTTAGTGGATTGTTGAGTTTCTCCTGAGTTTTATTCCACAAAACAATCAACGATTGTGAAAGAAAAACTGGATAATTCAAAAGAAGCCTAGTTTCTTGATATTCCAATATAAAAAATATTTCCTAGGCACAGAAAGCAGGGTTTCAACCATACTGTAGAAAATTGTCTGAGAAATAGAGTCACAGATGTAGAAAACTAACTTATGGTTACCAAGGGGGAAAGGGTGGGGGGAGGGATAAATTGAGAGACTGGGACTGACATATACACACTATTCTATATAGAATAGATAACTAATAAGAACCTACTGTACAGCACAGGAAACTCTACTTGATCCTCTGTAATGACCTATATGGGAATAGAATCTAAAAAAGAGTGGATATATGTATATGTATAACTCATTCACTTTGCTGTACAGCAGAACCTAACACAACATTGTAAATCAACTCTACTCCAATAAAAATTAATTAAAAAATAAAAAGAGAAGATTGAGGATGGCTGTGGCTACTCATCCTGAGCTGCCTGGATGAGTTAGCTAGATCCCAGGTGGCTTATCTTTCTTCCAGCTCAAGGGGCTGCACCCAAGCTCCGTTTCCCATAGAACCAGCGACTTCCTCCCTCATTTCCCCACCCCCACAAGACCTCAAAGAGACTGAATGGAAATACCTCTGAAATCCATTAGTAAGTGGGCAGCAGAAATATTGTGCACGCTTGTGTATGTGACATGCCTCAGTATTAAAACACAGATCCATATGGCCGCTAGCCTTTGTATCCGAAGGTAACTATTTCCACTTCAAATGATGTTGAGGGTCATTTGTTCAGTTTTTAAAGTTAATGTTTTCTGGTTTTGAAATTTTCATTGTGATTTGAAGCCAGTAACTAAAAACAAACAAACAGAACAAAACAAATCCCAAACTACTGCTATTTATCACCCCAAACTGCTCTTATTCTCACATCACACTCACCACGGTAAGTTTCTTGACAGGAGAACTTCTGTTTCCTTCCTTCCTCTCTCCCTCTCTTCATCTCTTTCTTTCTTTCCTGTGGCAAATATATAATGTTTGGTTTTAAAGCACCTGGAAAGGTGAATTTTTTCCTCTCACTCTTCTCGGCTGCCTACCCCTCCACCCTTGCCTTGGGAATGAAGAGGTCAGAAAAGATGATCTCATAAATGTCCCCATACTAGGGAAAGACATTTGTATCATCTATATTCTAGGTTGATTATAAAACCATCTTATAAAATTGGTTTATTATCCTGGGATTCAATTGTTTATTATGCTGGAAAAGCGGGGTTGGGGGGAGGTCCGAGGTGAAGAAATTGGTGGTGAGGGAGGACTCGACTTACAGCTTTTACTAGCAGTAAAATCTGAAGCCTTGCAAAATCTCAGTAGTGCCCGATTACATAAAACCAAGTTAATGTTTCTTGCATCATCAATATTTAAAAGCTACTTGGTGAACCATGTTGGGACACCTATGTTTTGAAACAGCTTTGATCATGTTTATACTATTCTATTGAATAATGTCCTTCCAATTCAAGAAGTGCAATTTCACATGGGTAATGTTTACAGACATGTTTGCATCCAGAGTACCTAAAAAAAAGTTAAAATGAGATGAAATCTTGGAAAAAAGGAGGCAGCTCATTTCCCTCACCTCCTTTGCTTTTTAAAAATCTTCTCTTTGAATTTAATGTTTTTGTATGATGGTTCTTTCCTGCTAATAGCTAAATATTTTCAAAATCACTTTGAAGTCTTCAGTGACCCTTTCTGTACCAAACAGAGACACACTTTGCAGCAGCCCCTTCTCTTACTAACTCTAATGTACAAACCTCCATACTGACATATGTCTCAAATATGGTTAAAGGGATGTTATCTTTCAAAAATAAACCAAGGGGAAGTGTAGGTAACAAAATCTAATAAAGAGAATGCATTTAACATCATGGTATAGTAGAAACAAACAGATTTCTTTTCCTTTTTTTTTCATCTTTATTGGCGTATAATTGCTTTCCAATGTTGTGTTAGTTTCTGCTGTACAACAAAGTGAATCAGTTATATGTATACATATATCCCCATATCCCCTCCCTCTTGAGCCTCCCTCCCACCCTCCCTATCCCATCCCTCTAGGTGGTCACGAAGCATAGAGCTGATCTCCCTGTGCTATGCAGCAGCTTCCCACTAGTCATCCAGTTCACATTTGGTAGTGTATTTATGTCAATGCTACTGTCTCACTTTATCCCAGCTTCCCCTTCCCCCCGACCCCCGTGTCCTCAAGTCCGTTCTCTATGTCTGCGTCTTTATTCCTGCCCTGCCACTAGGTTCATCAGTACCGTATTTTTAGATTCCATATATATGTGTTAGCATACGGTATTTGCTTTTCTCTTTCTGACTTACTTCGCTCTGTATGACAGACTCTAGAGTCCATCCACCTCATTACAAATAACTCAAGTTTGTTCCTTTTTATGGCTGAGTAATATTCCATTGTGCCCCATCTTCTTTATCCATTCATCTGTTGATGGACACTTAGGTTGCTTCCATGTCCTGGCTATTGTAAATAGAGCTACAATGAACATTGTGGTACATGACTCTTTTTGAATTATGGTTTTCTCAGGGTATATGCCCAGTAGTGGGATTGC
>NC_041223.1:26968579-26978205 GCF_002837175.3 Physeter macrocephalus | reverse complement strand
ATTGGGTTATTTGTTTTTTTGATATTGAGCTGCGTGAGCTGCTTGTATATTTTGGAGATTATTCCTTTGTCAGTTTCTTCATTTGCAAATATTTTCTTCCATCCTAAGGGTTGTCTTTTCGTCTTGTTTATGGTTTCCTTTGCTGTGCAGAAGCTTTTAAGTTTCATTAGGTCCCATTTGTTTATTTTTGTTTTTTATTTCCATTACTCTAGGAGGTGGGTATAAAAGGATCTTGCTGTGATTTATGTCATAGAGTGTTCTGCCTATGTTTTCCTCTAAGAGTTTTATAGTGTCTGGCTTTACATTTAGGTCTTTAATCCATTTTGAGTTTATTTTTGTGTATGGTGTTATGAAGTGTTCTAATATCATTCTTTTACATGTAGCTGTCCAGTTTTCCCAGCACCACTTATTGAAGAGGCTGTCTTTTCTCCATTGTATATTCTTGCCTCCTTTGTCAAAGATAAGGTGACCAGATGTGGGTGGGTTTATCTCTGGGCTTTCTATCCTGTTCCATTGATGTATATTTCATTTTTTGTGCTAGTAATTTCTTTTTCTTGCATCACTGATATTTATAAGTCACTTGAAGCCATTTTGAGACACCTCTGTTTGTTGCAAGTGTAGGTAACAGCTGGGTCACATTTATAGCATTCCACTCAAAACATGCTTCAGAGTCCAGGTTTAGAAATTCAGATTTGCAATTTATAGGCATACTTGCCTCCAGGTATCAGAAGACTTTGAAGTTGGATAAAATCATAGAAAACAAGGTATATCATTCTACTGCAAATTTTTTTAAACTTTTTTTTAATGCAAGTCAAGTATTGCTATTAGTATGATAGCTCTTTTTCATATTGCTTTAATTTAGAATAATCTTAAGATCTTAAACCATCCTCCTTCCTACCAATCAGAGTCATTCTTAGCCATTTCTTTCTATACCTACCCCAAAGTACAAAAATGCAACCCTGCAAACAATTGAAAACAACTTTTTAATGTGGAATATTGTTGAATTTTATGATGAGTCTTGTTGAATTCTCCAGTCTTTGGAGCAGAATGTGTTGAGAAAAACATGGTCTGTGGATTCTGACCCACCTTTGTTCAAACAGTAGTTCAGTTAGATATCCCTGCAGTTGACCTCAGTGAGCCTTGTTTCACTCTTTCATGAAATGGGTAAAACAATGCCAACTTTACAGAGTTGTTTCAAGGATTAAATGAGAAGGACAATAATAGCTAAGATTCATGAAAGAATTTCTACATGTCAAAAACTGTTGGGGAGGAAAAACCTTTCCTCTATTCTCTTAGGTTCTGTGTCTGGGGGCCTGTGAATTTAACTGACAAAAGACAGATTAACAAGAGAAAACAAATACACATTTATTAATATTTTTACGTGCACAGGAATTCACAGAAAAGAAGTGAAACTCAAAGGAGGGGTTAGACTTGGGAGCTTATGTAACATTTTAACAAACAAAAGAGGGTTTGGACTTCAAGGGACTGTAAATTTTGGGGAAGTAACTAGGAAATGTATGAGGGAACTAGTGGAGGATACAGGTTATTTTAGTAAAGTTTGTTTATGCAGAGTCAACTTGGTGTTGACTGTCTCTCGTAATAAAGGTCGCTTTCCTCATTCAGGAACAGGAACATGGGGAGAACTTAAGCCACCCCTCACAGAGGGAAATTTATGCCCTGCATGTAGGCAAATAAGGGGAGGGCAAAGAAGTCTTCCTGTGTCTGTTGATTCTTAATTTCTTCTAGCTCAAAATAATCTTTATGCCAAATTGACATATCTGGGGGTGGTATACCCTTATTCCTTTCAGTACTGTGTGGAAAGCTTCACATAGACTGGACACGATGCAGATCAAATGCCCATGGAAAAGGTGCCACATTAATTAGGCCAGAGAAATGTGAATTTATTCCCCCTTCCTATGTCACTACAAATTCTTGTAAGAATGATTTTTAATGAGAACTTAATAGCCTAAAGGACATATCCAATATATTTTGCTATTTCCCTATAGCTGAAGAGCATTTAGATGGTTTCCACTCTTTGTTTTGCTATTAAACTTACACTGTAGTGAATATCACTGTGCCTGAATCTACACCTGCATTTTGAAATTTTCACCCTTAGTATAGAGGCCCAGAAGTAAAATTTCTGAATCAGGGATCTGAACTTTGAAGCTAATTTGCTTTCCAGATTGATTGCCCCATTTATCGATCTCATCCCATCCTTGCTATTATAATTTAATCTTTCCTAGCTGATAGGTGTAGAATGGTACTTTGTTTCAACTTAAGATTTTAACATTACTAATGAATTGTGCAAAACAAAAATTTACTGACAATTTGTATTTTCTCTTTTGAGAACTGTTTAATTCTGTCTTTTTCCTATTTATCTGTTGCTTTGGTGTTTTCTGTGTTGATCCCTAAGAGTTTTCCATATGTTAAGATTATTAATTCTTTGTTCATTATCTGTTGCAAAAAAAAAAAAAAATCACACCATGCTGTTTGTCTTTTAATTCAGGTTGTGCTAAATTTGGAAATTTAGAAAATTTAAAGTTTTATGGGATAAAATCTATCAATCTTTTTCTTTTATAATGTCTTCCCTTGTTTTTATAATCTAAAGCCTTTACCTTCCAGAAATCAGAAAAAATTGTTAAAGTGTTTTCTTCTAAGTTTATTTTTTGTTTAACATTTTTCCATTTAATTCTTTGGTCAATCTAGAATTTGTTTTGATGTGTGGCATGAGGGGAAGATCAGAGTATTCTTTGGGCTGCACCACAAAGATGGGCCCACATAACTTGGGTCGCATTAAAAATAAACGAACGAAGACATTTAAAGCAAAACACCCAAAGCCAAGTAATCAATTAATGGATTTTTTTCTTGGGAAAACTGTCTTTACGAAAGAAAGTTAGAAGACTTTTTGTAACCTCAGATTTAGCTCAAGATTTAAAAACACAAGAAAGCCTCTTTCCTTTTTATCTTAATTATTCAAGGCATACAAAACATTACTTCTACCTTATTCTAGAAAATCCAGATCTTGGTATGTAAAGACTTTGAGTCTTATATTTCTATATCTGTATCTATATATCTATATCTAGTCTTTATTATCTACATACATGCATGCATTCCTCATTTGGCCACTACTCACCTTCTAAACCTTGTGAAAATAAAATGATCCTCCAGATGAATGAGGTACTTATAGTCATGATACAAAGGACTTGCTGGGTTAATTCTCTGCCACGCTGCAAGTTAGGAGCTCAGGAGGGTATCCTGATTGAGATTGAAGCATATACATAAATAAATCCCCAGCCAATGCTTGATTTGAATAGATATATGGGAGTTGGGGACAGAATTGACCAGATGCTGGACCATGTGATAAACACAGAGGGTCATGGTGTGGTATAAAAACCGGGCATTTATATGGTACAGCTGGCTGTGCATAATCTTCTACTAATTTATAAGGCAGGAGCATCTGGTCTCTAGCTGCCACTCTTTCCAATTTTCTAACGGCCTCCTCCTTGAGTCTCTTGTTTAATCAAGCAGCCCCCCCGAACGTGCTGCAGGAAAGAAGGGCGGGTGGTCACACCAGGGAAAAACAACATGGTCCTGAAGCTGCCTTTCAGAGAAGAAAGGGAGAAATATCTCCAGGAAGATTCTTGGACTCATTCTAAATGAGACTTCTTTCTAGGATGGTGGCATTTTGAAAACGGTCTTTTACATGGAGCATCTTGGTTGCCATCATTGGGCCGGGGCTTTCTCTATAAGGAGAAATTTCTCTCTGCTCCTTAATCTATAAGAGGAGAATTTAGGCTGAATTACGGCCTCACATTGCTTTCAGACAGAATTAGTTTCTGTTTAATATGAACTGACTAGCATTACTGGAGACTATGCAGGCAAAATTGGGAAGCAGGAATTGTGATGCCCTCCTTGCCCTACACCTCCCCTCAAAAAATACCTTTGAGGGGACTTGCCTTTCTACTCACTGTTCTTTCCTTCTGTTACCATTTTTCTTTCTACTTCCTGCCAGGGTGTGGTGGGGTTACGGTGGTGGCATATGCTTTGTTACCTACTACAGTAGACCCAGCTTTCTACTACCTCTCTACTTAACTCCACAGATGTATTAGTTGATGGAGGCTTAGAATATTTTTATTTTAAAAATAAATTAAAAAGGAATGAACATCTTCATGACAGAATTTTTGTTTTCTGGGATACATGGATAATATAATTTAAAGAGAAGGAACACTTTACCTTCAAATAATACTATTTTGGAAGAAACCCATTGGTCTAGGGTATAGACGAGGCTTTAGTTCTGATTCACGAATAGCACTGTGATGTTGGTCATGTCACTTAGGCTCTCTGAGTCTGTTTCCAGAATGTCACAGTGGGGATAAGATCTTCAACTCATTTTACAAAAATGCCTTTTTTTTTTTTTTTGTGGTATGCGGGCCTCCCTCTGCTGTGGCCCCTCCCGTTGCGGAGCACAGGCTCCGGACGTGCAGGCTCAGTGGCCATGGCTCACGGGCCCAGCCGCCCCGCGGCACGTGGGAGCCACCCAGACCGGGGCGCGAACCCGGCTCCCCTGCATCGGCAGGCGGACGCGCAACCACTGTGCCACCAGGGAAGCCCCCAAAAATGCCTTTTAAGATGTAAGGCGTTAGACAAATATAAGTGACTATGACTAGATCTATGGACATGTGGAATTTTAGAGCTATACATATTTATATAAGTAATGTAAGTTCTTAAGCCAGGATACTTTTGAGAGAGAATGGGGGTGAGGACTGCACAGGAAACTGAGATAATAGTAAATTGTCCAGGGAAAACCTGGACATATGGTCTCCTTGGCCATAAGAGGCTTTAGAAGCCATATGCTCTAATTACTCATAAGACCAGCTTTGTCCCTCATGTAAGAGAGGATACAAAAGTAAATACATAAATAAATAAATAATAAAAGGCTTTTTCCATTGATGTGTTGTTATATGTTAGGGAAAACCAAGCACATTCAAAACACTCAATGAATGCTACATTTGATGACCTTCCAATATTGCTCTCTAACCCTGTATCTATCACCTTTTGGCCATTTGTCCTCCCTGGAGCCTCCTGCCCTTCCCATCCAATAGTACTGGTAGAGTAGTAAAGAAGCATGCCAAGTGGTTGAGATGATTTCTGCAGTGCTTTACACCCAGTGGGCAGGGGTCAAGGCAAAACTGTGCCCCTGATGATCCCTTCTCACCCCCTCCTTCAGCTTTACCCATTTCTTCTGGGGCTGCATGCTGTCCTTGGTTGCCTGTGATCTCCCCACCATGCCCTGCTCCAACCTAACACCATCTTCACTGATGGTCCCCTGAGTTTTTATGTAATGAATTTTCTTAAACTTCTCTGATCATAAGAATCACTTGGGGTGCTCTCCTGGTGATTCTGAGTTAGGAGGTTGAGAGTAGGGCCTGCTGATCTGTATATCTAACCAAGTTCTCAGGTGATTTTTATCATCACATGAGTCTGAGATACACGGATTTAATAAATACGAAAGTAGAAAGATGTCCTCAAGATCGTTTAAGCCAGTGGTTCTCAAAGAGTGGCTTTCCAACCAGCAGCATCAGAATCACCCGGGGATTTGTCAGAAATGCCAATTACTGGCCCTCTGTTGAGTAGGAACTCTGGAGGGGGGACTCAGTAACTTGTGTTGTAACAAGCCCTCCAGATGATTCTCACATAGACTGAAGTTCCAGACCACTGACTTAGACCAACCCTCTCCTGTTGTCCTCCATTTTACAGACGAGAAATGTTGGCACTCTCTTCTCTCACTTTGGGACCTTGAGTGTTTAGGGAGGGATAGTGCTATAATCCCTGCATGATTGTGAACAGGGTGGGATGACAGATGGTAGGGAGCTACTGAGGATGGGGCATCAGTGAATATGGCCCTTAATTCCCTCTCCCTGCCTCCAGAGTGAGGGGTCTTGCCTGTGTAGATAAGGACTCATGTTTGCCAAGGGGATTGCTGAAAGACACAAGCTTCTGAAGAGTCATGCCCCTGTGGTAAACCAGAGCCTGGTGTTAACAGTGGCTTCCCACCTAAGAAATCCCCTGAGAACCCAGACACCAAGAAGCCCCAGTTCCCTCTAGACAGACATGTTTCACTCTTGGAGAGGTTTCAGCTCTGCTTTCGGTGGTTAGTCTCTGCTTATTCTCAGGGTGGTTGATGAAAGACTTCTAATTAGTGCTCAGAATCATCTGAAATTGTAACTTATGGGTGGACACTGATGTGGTTTGGTCACATATCTTCCCACGTCACACTGGTGAGAAAGAATGACATCCCTGGTAAGCTCAAAAGCAGTGTTCCTGGATTTCGGTCACTGATTACAATCTTCACAGTTTTCGATACTCAAGTACAATATGTTCTATAATTTATTTAACATTTCTCATTTACTTAACTTTAAAAAACGCTTTTAAATAGTTTTACATTTACAAAAATTTTATGAAGATAGTACAGAGATTTCCCATATACCCTACACCTGATTTCCCTTACTATTATCTTACACTGGTATTGTATACTTGGCATAATTAATGAACCAATCATGATACATTATTATTAACTAAAGTCCATACTTTATTCAGATTTCCTTAGTTTTTACCCAATGTCCTTTTTTTTTTCTGTTTCTTGATCCCATTTAGGATCCCATTTAGGATCCAACATTAAATTTAGTTGTCATATTATAATTGGGTCCTAACCCAGACCTATTCTTTTTAATAACTTATTTATTTTATTTATTTATTTTTGGCTGCGTTGGGTCTTCGTCTAGGTGCGACGAGTGGGGGCTACTCTTTGTGGCGGTGCCCGGGCTTCTCATTGCGGTGGCTTCTCTAGTTGCGGAGCACAGGCTCTAGGCGCACGGGCTTCAGTAGTTGTGGCACGTGGGCTTAGTTGCTCCGTGACATGTGGGATCTTCCTGGACCAGGGCTCAAACCCGTGTCCCCTGCATTGGCAGGCAGATTCTTTTTTTTTTTTTTTTTTTTTTTTTTGTGGTACGCGTACCTCTCACTGTTGTGGCCTCTCCCGTTGCGGAGCACAGGCTCCGGACGCACAGGCTCAGCGGCCATGGCTCACGGGCAGGGCTTGAACCCGTGTCCCCTGCATTGGCAGGCAGATGCTGTTTTTTTTTTTTTTTTTTTTTTGTGGTACGCGTACCTCTCACTGTTGTGGCCTCTCCCGTTGCGGAGCACAGGCTCCGGACGCGCAGGCTCAGCAGCCATGACACTCACGGGCCCAGCCGCTCCGCGGCGTGTGGGATCTTCCCGGTCCGGGGCACGAACCCGTGTCCCCTGCATCGGCAGGCGGATTCTCAACCACTGCGCCACCAGGGAAGCCCCTAACCCAGACCTACTGAACAGTGAACTGATGCAAAATGATGCTATTGCTGTGAGTGTTAAAGCTCTTTGCCTCTGACCCAGGAGTCTCATGTCTGCTGCTAGCATTGAAAAAATGTTGACAGGCTAACTTGTTAGCTTCTGAGTAGGGTAAGCTATCAGACCTCTTACAGTTCTTGACAACCTGTGTGTTATACAATTGAGGTGTTCAAAAGGATATGGAATATATTAAATTTATAAATATCTAAAATAATTCAATTAAATTCTAAAAGCCTTCTTAAAAGTGATTGCTAAATGTTGCCAGATTTATAAACAGGAGTAATAAGGTTTATGAGGTGAACTTAAAAGCAAAGAATAACAAGGGATTTGAATTTGCAGTTTTCATAAATCAAGAATTAATTAAAAACAATCCCAACATCCCCTGAATAATTTTTTCTGGCAAAAAAAAGCCATTGCTGAGGATGCCATAAACCTCATATAAATAATCCCAAACTGTGTGATCTTGGGTTGCTGTCCTGTGAGAACCCATCCTAGAAATGAATTTACACCATGAACACCTACCATAACCCTATATTGAGAACTCTCTCTAAAATTCCTTCTCATCAAAGTGGGTATGTTTTTTCACATTCCCAATTTCACTCCCTCTCTCCTTTTAAAGAAAACCTGGGGCGGGACTTCTGGACTTGACCAGTATCCAAGGAGAGCAAACAATACCTAGGAAATGACACTGAGTTGGAGGAAGAAACAATTACTCCAGAATAGCTCTGCTCAGAATTGCCCAAGACCTTGTCTCTGCTTATCTCCATCGTTGCATCTCTGTAAAGAATGGCTCACTCTCCCACACTAACCTGTGGAGGAAGATAGGCAGCAGATTGTACAAAATGATAAGAAAAGCCTCCCCCCCCACCCCGTCCTCCTCACCAACTCTCCCATGATGTCAGTGGTTCCACTCTTGCTTCATTAAATTATCTCACAAATATTGGGCTTCCCTGGTGGCGCAGTGGTTGAGAGTCCGCCTGCCGATGCAGGGGATGCGGGTTCGTGCCCCGGTCCGGGAAGATCTTACATGCCGCGGAGCGGCTGGGCCTGTGCGTCACGAACCCGTGTCCCCTGCATCGGCAGGCGGATTCTCAACCACTGCGCCACCAGGGAAGCCCCTAACCCAGACCTACTGAACAGTGAACTGATGCAAAATGATGCTATTGCTGTGAGTGTTAAAGCTCTTTGCCTCTGACCCAGGAGTCTCATGTCTGCTGCTAGCATTGAAAAAATGTTGACAGGCTAACTTGTTAGCTTCTGAGTAGGGTAAGCTATCAGACCTCTTACAGTTCTTGACAACCTGTGTGTTATACAATTGAGGTGTTCAAAAGGATATGGAATATATTAAATTTATAAATATCTAAAATAATTCAATTAAATTCTAAAAGCCTTCTTAAAAGTGATTGCTAAATGTTGCCAGATTTATAAACAGGAGTAATAAGGTTTATGAGGTGAACTTAAAAGCAAAGAATAACAAGGGATTTGAATTTGCAGTTTTCATAAATCAAGAATTAATTAAAAACAATCCCAACATCCCCTGAATAATTTTTTCTGGCAAAAAAAAGCCATTGCTGAGGATGCCATAAACCTCATATAAATAATCCCAAACTGTGTGATCTTGGGTTGCTGTCCTGTGAGAACCCATCCTAGAAATGAATTTACACCATGAACACCTACCATAACCCTATATTGAGAACTCTCTCTAAAATTCCTTCTCATCAAAGTGGGTATGTTTTTTCACATTCCCAATTTCACTCCCTCTCTCCTTTTAAAGAAAACCTGGGGCGGGACTTCTGGACTTGACCAGTATCCAAGGAGAGCAAACAATACCTAGGAAATGACACTGAGTTGGAGGAAGAAACAATTACTCCAGAATAGCTCTGCTCAGAATTGCCCAAGACCTTGTCTCTGCTTATCTCCATCGTTGCATCTCTGTAAAGAATGGCTCACTCTCCCACACTAACCTGTGGAGGAAGATAGGCAGCAGATTGTACAAAATGATAAGAAAAGCCTCCCCCCCCACCCCGTCCTCCTCACCAACTCTCCCATGATGTCAGTGGTTCCACTCTTGCTTCATTAAATTATCTCACAAATATTGGGCTTCCCTGGTGGCGCAGTGGTTGAGAGTCCGCCTGCCGATGCAGGGGATGCGGGTTCGTGCCCCGGTCCGGGAAGATCTTACATGCCGCGGAGCGGCTGGGCCTGTGCGTCCGGAGCCTGTGCATCCGGAGCCTGTGCTC
>NC_041223.1:26950083-26968119 GCF_002837175.3 Physeter macrocephalus | reverse complement strand
CCATGGCCCACGGGCCCAGCCGCTCCGCGGCATGTGGGATCCTCCCGGACCGGGGCACGAACCCGGTTCCCCTGCATGGGCAGGCGGACGCGCAACCACTGCGCCACCAGGAAAGCCCTGCCACTTTAAATCCAATGGTGAGGGAAGCGTCACTAATAAGGCAACCTTGCAGCAAAGACCTAGTGTAGGTGAAGGCTTTCCAGGAAGCAGCTGGTAGAGAGGCCCTCAGGCCAGAATATTTGCATTTGAGGGCCAAGCAGCAGGGTCAGCGCACTGGAACAAAGTGGGAGTGGCCAGAATTAGGGACTGAGGTCTGAGAGATTAGGAGAAAAGGAATCAGATCATCCAGGGCCTTGGAGGCCATGGGAAGAACTTTTTGGTTTTTTACCTTTATGAGACAGGGAGCCATTGGAGGGTTAGAAGTAGAAGAGTCACATGAACTGATTTACGTTCAAAGTGTCACCCGGCTACCCTGCTGAGACCAGGCTAGAATGAGGCAAGAGCAGAGAGGGAGACCAGCCGGGGCGCTCTAGAAATCATCCAGATGAGAAAGGATGATGGCCTGGAATAAGGTAGGTGTGAGAAAAGTTATATTTTGGAGTTTAGAGCCAGTAGAATTTATTGACAGATTGAATATAGGATGTGACTGAAAGGGAGGAAACAAAGATGGCCCCTAAGCTTTTGGCCTGAGAACCTGTAAGAGTGGAATTGCCATTTGATCACAGGGCAAGATCAAGGAACGCTTGAAGTCCTGATCAACACTGTTTGCTCATTTCTGGTTGGAACTTAGTGTAGGCCTAAGAAGTCTAATTAGGATTTCACCTGACGGAATTTACAAGTCTATCCTTTAAAAAACCCAAGTAACAGATACGTCAAAATACAAAGCAAAAAAATTAAAAGATTTATTGAAATAGTACTATATATTCCTATCACAATGAAGAATGTAACAGTTATCATTTTGTACAAAGTATTTTATTCTTGCCTAAGCATGCCTAAATAACTTGCCTAAGCATGAAAGCAAAAACAAAGTACAACAAACATAAAATAAAACTTGATGCCACCTAATAACTTTCATGAGGCAGCCATAACTGGTTTTTTTTTTTTAATTTATTAATTTATTTATTTAGGGCTGTGTTGGGTCTTCGTTTCTGTGCGAGGGCTTTCTCTAGTTGTGGCAAGCGGGGCCACTCTTCGTTGTGGCGTGTGGGCCTCTCACTATCGCGCCCTCTCGTTGCGGAGCACAGGCTCCAGACGCGCAGGCTCAGTAGTTGTGGCTCATGGGCCTAGTTGCTCCGCGGCATGTGGGATCTTCCCAGACCAGGGCTTGAACCCGTGTCCCCTGCATTAGCAGGCAGATTCTCAACCACTGCGCCACCAGGGAAGCCCCAGCCATAACTGTTTTTAAATCAGTCTTCAGGACTATTGAATTTCAAAAACTTAAATGCTGCTGGCCACGCACAATCCTTACTCCATACCCATCCCATTGCTCTTAATTCCCCCTCAAAAGGACAGCAAGCAAAAAAAAAAAAAAATGTAATTCAAAAACATAGATTAAAGTAATTTTTATCTCTAGATGTGTGCTCAAATTCTTTTTTTTTTTTTTTTTTTTTTTTTTTTGTGGTATGCGGGCCTCCCTCTGCTGTGGCCTCTCCCGTTGCGGAGCACAGGCTCCGGACGCGCAGGCCCAGCGGCCATGGCTCACGGGCCCAGCCGCTCCGCGGCATGTGGGATCTTCCCAGACCGGGGCGCGAACCCGGTTCCCCTGCATCGGCAGGCGGACGCGCAACCACTGCGCCACCAGGGAAGCCCTCAAATTCATTTTTTTGACCACGTGGGAAAGCAGTGAAAATAATTCTCTAGCTCTTTCTCTATCTCTTACTATCTCCCTCCTCACATTTCTGAATTTTTAATCAGTTTATTATTGTGTGTAATTGTATATAACCAGAAACACTTAATATATTTTTGTCACATTTTGTAGCAATGTTCATGAGGAATCGTACAAATGTTCTCCAATTCACATCTCTTCACAAAAAAAAGACAGCCTTAAACACTGAGCCCAAGGTGAGGAAGGCAGCTTTCTATTGCTACACTGAACCCGAGCCCATAGACCTTCACTTGTTGGGGCCTGGAGCTGCTAGGAGATTGTTGGTAGGCTTTAACTGGCTCTACAATCTCTGCCAGCACCAGTCCCTCTCCCCAATAAACCCACCACCCTTGCTATGCTTTCAGCTGCAAGTCAACTTCTTTACCTGGTCCCCAACCATACCCTATGTCCCCAACCAAACTGTCATTCAAAATATCCTTGTATATAGAGATTATGAAGATGCCACTGGCAAGGGACCCTTCACCAGGAGGATTGAGTAATGAGTGTGGTATAAATTAGAGTTAAACGTTCTTTTTTACTTTGTTGCTGAAAAACCTTATACCTGACTTTGATAATAAAGATACATTCTTCTCAGGCAATATTAAAAAACAAACAAAAACAGAAAAGAAAAACTTAATGTGAGTATGTGTTAAATGAAGGAAATTGTATTGAGTAGGCATCCTTTGGTATTTAGATGTTATTGCTGATAAACTTAACCTAGATATTAATCCAGAAATCATGAGAGGCTTTTTTTCAAATATTATTCTTATTTACATAGAATAGAATTTAAAAGAAAATATTGGTTCATTAAGGAAGAATATTATATAATAGAAAATGAATGTATGGAAAGTATATTCATATAAAATAGAAATGTATGGGAAAATACTCATTCACATAAAAATTCCACTTATGTGAAAGTTGAAACATCTATGTCAAGTTAACTGTCAGTAGATAGTGAAAAAGGATTGCATCAGGATTGCTTGTCTGTGATGCTATTTAAAAAAATTCATTCAACATTTAAAAACATGCTTACTGCTCCTTGGTTCTTTAATTTTTATTTAGCTGACTTAGAAGAATGGAGATTGTGTTAGAGATGTTACAGTCAGAAATAAATTCTGTATTTCACAGAGCCCTCTGTTTTCTGCCTCTTCTTTAAATTCTAATGGTTTTTTGGTTTTTTTTGTGCTTAAATTTAGTTTACAAATAAAACAGAAAGGAAGAAAAAATGATTAAACAGAGAGGTCTATGAAGTATAACGGTGAACATTGCATTAAGAATATATAAAAACTAACTAGCACAACATTGTAAATCAACTATATTTCAGTAAAAAAAAAATATATATATATATATATAAACAACTTTCAATGAGATTCTTCAAAACGAGCCGTCCTATTTTCAGAGAGTTTGGATTGCCACTCTGCAGAGCACTTCAAGGACTTTCCACACATCTCTCTTGGCTTCTCTGACTTCTTCTGTCTAATGTGGGCTGGTACATTTCAGCCACTATACAGTAACCAGTGTGCGGTGTTAGAGCCTCAATTTCAACAACTCTGTGAGCTCCTTCATATACCTTTTGCTCCTACACACAAGGGGGAAAAATGAGATGATAAATGGTTTCCAGTAAGTCATTGACTTGCTCTATTTTTGATAAAACTAAGTTGTTCATGACCAGTTTAGATGGGCTGTAGGGTTTCTTCCAAGACACATCCTCCTTCTCCAGAGTCCTAGCTCACAGACTGAGAAAGGGACAGGTCACATGGCTGTGGAGGAACCACGTGACTTCTCCCTAGTGATGCTGATTGATTGACCCAGTGGTCAGAGTCTCTTTTTTAATAATTTGAACTGTGCAGTGAGGAGAATGGAGTAGATTTGGAGACAGTTGTAGACATGTGGCATGTGACCACAGAGAAGAAACAGAGTGAGATTCTTTACAACTTGCCTCTCCATTTCTCCTTCCCAGTGACTATTTGTAGTGCCTGGCAGCACTTTATTCTTGCTTCTGGCTGTTGTAAGATTGATCATTACCTCTGAGTAAAAATCCTCCTCTCCCCTCCACTTTTCTATTTGAACCAGTTTGAATGGGTTTCTGTTTTCTACAGCCAAAGGAACCCTGTCTTAGATGGACAACAAAAAAAGGAACATTCAATTAACCACCAAACCAAAATAAAAGCACCAATGGAGGATTATAATATCAAAGCAAAACTGCCACTAATATATAATGCTCTGATCCAAAAGCCACTTTAAAATAAGGTGTGTAAAGTCCATAAAAATGAATATTTGTGACAATCAAATGGAATTAAATATTGTTAATACCAATCTTTAGATATGCAGGGAAAATCAAAAGGAAACCAGCTGAATGACGGAAAAGGTGCAAACACACGTACGCACAATTCTGATGGCGATGGTAAACACTAATTGCTTATCAATGAGGGTGAAAGTGAGAAGGAACTAAAAAAAAATAAGGAAAAATAAGAGGGGATAGAGTAGCAAAAGACAGGACCTATTTTATGGCTAAAATGTTGCTTAAACAAAAGAAAAAATACCAAACTTATCTATTCATCTGAACTTACCTTTTCTAGTGAACTGTTAATTACAAAGACTCGGTATACTAGCCCATAGTATTCCATTGATACATTTTTTCTTTTTTGGTCTCTATATGGTAAGTTGGGAGCATGGAGATTCACCAACAAAGATCCATTAACTTGGGTTATATTCATGACTGGAGGATCTATTTTTGCTGAGGAAAGAATAGGAAAATTTGACAATATCACTCAAAAATGTAATATTTCATATGGACACATTATGCATAATAACAAATCATTATTAAGTTCAGGGATCTGGCAAAAATCATTATGAAGAGATACTGCTAACACCTAAAATATAAATATCTGAGAGGTTTCTTTGCAGATAATTCTTTATTTGCAAAGACATATATTCTGAATCAGCTTTAAGAGGACATTTATCAATCATTTCCACAGCCTGCAGTGATTGTTTTGGAAAACGAAGTGTAAAAAGTTATTTGGGTGAAGATCTTAGTGTAAGGCAAATATTTTGTAGGTCCTTAAAGATGTAAAACTTCAAAGCAGCTTGATAATCATTTGAAGACTTGTTGCTATAAAATTATTTCAACAGAATTATGTTATATACTATGGAATAGCAGGAGAAGGATCAAGAGAGAATTTTTGTTTCTTGCATTTGGTATCAATAATCAGATGATCGTTAACTAGGACAGAAAACTAAATAAATTAATAGTCACTTTAATTTCCCCCAGATTAACTATAGTAATTCTAAATGATTTAATTCGTTAATGGGTTTTGTTGTTTGTTGTTTTTTTGTTTGGCATTCATTATGTATTTTTAGTTTGTAGATACATATCTTTTATAATTCTTGAAAACTAGCCATGATCAATCAACTTGGAGCTAGATAGAGATAGAGATAGAGATATACATGCTTTTGTTCTAGAATTTCAGTTCAACATCTGTTAGCATTTCTCATTTGATTTTCCATATGTCATTTTCTTTTTCCTTTTTCCATCTTTTTTTTCTCAGCAGAGTATTCTGAAGGGTTTCTTCAGAGCTGTCTTCCAGTCCATCAGTTTACTACTTTGTCATGTCTAAACTGATCTTTAACCCCCCAAATCAACTTTTTGAATTTCAATGATTATATTTTTTTCATTTCTATGAGCTCTATTTGGGTCTTTTTCAATCTATTTGGTCTTAGTAATATTTTGTCCTTTGATTATGTTTTTATTCCCTCTGTTATTTCTTTAAGTTTATTTATTTTATTATCTGCTTCCAATATTACAAATCCTTGAAGCACTGGTCCAGCCAGTACTTGTTTCTTCAAACCTTGCTTGTGTTGATCTGCTTCCTTGTGTTTTTATTGTGAACACATGTTGAAAGTTGATGCTTTCTTTTTTGTTGTTTGGTTAGAATTTTTTAATTTTAAATACACTTTTTAGCAACTTATAAGATAGATATAGACAAATAAATCATGAGGATATGGCTCAACAAATCTTTACAAATAAACACTCCTGTATAGCTATCACCCAGAACAAAAAACAGGACATTAGCAACACCCCAGAAACCTCCTTCACCTTTCCTCCAATTACTTAACCCCAGAGGATAACCACAATTTTCCTAACTTTTATCGCCATGTACATTCATTTTTGGAATCATACACTATACACTTTTTTGTGTGTCTGGCTTGTTTCACTCTTTCACTTTTATTTGTATATATATATATAATTATGGGCTGAATTGTGTCTCCCCACAAATTCATAGGTTGAAGTCCTAACACCCAGTACCTCAGAATATGACTGCATTTGGAGATAGGGTCTTTTTTAAAAAAGCGTATGGCTTTTTAAAAAATGAAGTCATATGGGTGGTATGGGTGGTCCCTAATCCAATATGACTGTTGTCCTTATAAGAAGACACATACAATTGAGCACAGAGGGATGACCATGGAAGGACACAGCAAGAAAGTGGCCAAGGAGAATGGCTTCAGAAGAAACCAAACCTGTGGACACCTTGATCTTGGACTTCCAGCCTCCAGAAGTGTAGGAAAATAAATGTCTGTTGTTTAAGCCACCCAGTCTGTGGTATTTTGCTATGGTAGCCCTGGCAATCTAATACATACACATCTATCCATGTTGCATGTATCAGGAGTTTGTTCTTTTGGGACTTCCCTGGTAGCTCAGTGGTTAAGAATCCGCCTGCCAATGCAGGAAACACAGGTTCGAGCCCTGGTCCGGGAAGATTCCACATGCCGCAGAGCAACTAAGCCCGTGCGCCACAACTACTGAGCCTGTGCTCTAGAGCCCGTGAGCCACAACTACTGAGCCCGCGTGCCACAACTACGGAAGCCTGCGCACCTAGAGCCTGTGCTCCTCAACAAGAGAAGCCACCGCAACGAGAAGCCCGCACACCACAACAAAGAGTAGGCCCACTCGTCGCAACTGGAGAAAGCCTGTGCACGGCAACGAAGACCCAATGCAGCCAAAAATAAGTAATAAAATAAAATAAATAAATTTATATATATATAAAAAAAGAATGCTATAAAAACATTTAAAAAAAGCAGTTTGTTCTTTTGATTGCTGTGTGGTATTTAATTGTATGAATAACACAATTCATCCATTGTGTTATTCACAGACTTTTAGGTTGTTTCTAGTTTTTGGATATTCTGAGTAAAGTAGCAGGAACATTCTTGTACGTGTCACTTGGGAAACATGCATTTTGTTGGGAATATAACTAAGAGTGGAATTTCTGGGTGATAGAGTTCATATATGTTTAGCTTTTGTAAATTCTGCCATTTCCCCGCAGTAGATACACCAATTTATATTCCCTTCAGCAGTGTATGAAAGTTCCCATTTTTTTCACATTGTCTCTAATACTTGGCATTATTATTTTTAAAACGTTTAATTTTGGCCATTCTGGTAAGTGTAGTGCCAATTTATTGTGTTTTTAAGTTGCATTTCCCTGATGACTAATGGAATTTCATATGTTCATTGGCCACTTGAATATTCCCTTTTGTGAAAAGCCTGTTCAAGTCTTCGCCTTTTTTTTTTTTTTTTTTTTTTTTTTTTTTTTTTTTTTGCGTTACGCGGGCTTCTCGCGTTGCGGAGCACAGTCTCCGAACGCGCAGGCTCAGCGGCCATGGCTCACGGGCCCAGCCGCTCCGCGGCATGTGGGATCTTCCCTGACCGGGGCATGAACCCGTGTCCCCTGCATCGGCAGGCGGACTCTCAACCACTGCACCACCAGGGAAGCCCCTGCCCATTTTTTAAACCACTTTTTAAATTAGTTGTGTTGTCTTTTTATTATTGATTTGTAAGAGTTCTTTGTACATTCCGGACATAGTCCTTTGTCCAAAACATGCACTGTGAATATCTTCTCTCTATGGCTTGCATTTTCAACAGGGTGCCAAGATCATTCAATGGGTAGAGAATACCTTTTCAACAAATGATGCTGGGACAACGGGATAGCCATATACAAAAGAATGAAGTTGGACCCTTACCTCACATCATATATAAAAATGAACTCAAAATTGATCAAAGATTTAAATGTAAGAGCCAAAACTATAAAACTCATAGAAGAAAGCTTAGGCTAAATCTTCATAGCCTTGGATTTGGCAAAGAATTCTTAGATATGACACTGAAAGCATGAGTAGCAAGAGAAAAAATAGGTAGATTGGACTTCACCAAAGTTAAATACTTTGGGGCTTCAAATGACACCATTGAGAAAGTGAAAAGATAAACCACAGAATGGGAGAAAATATTTGAAAATCATATATCTGATAAGGTAATGGTGTCCATAATATACAAAAAACTTAAAACTCAGTAATTAAAAGACAAATCATTCAATTTAAAAATGGGCAAAGTATCCGAATGGACAATTTTCCAAGGGAGATATGCAAATGGCCAATAAACACATGAAAAGATGCTCAACATCACTAATCATCAGGGAAATGCAAATCAAAATCACATGAGATACCATTTCACATGCACTAGGACTGCTAAAATCAAAAAGTGACATAGTGGTGCTAAGGATGTGGGGAAATAGGAACCCTCATACACTGCTGATGGGAATGGAAAATGGTGCAGCTGCTTTGGAAAACAGTCTGGCAGTTTCTCAAATGATTAAACATACAGTTACAGGGTGACCAAGTGATTCCACTCCTAGGTATATACCCAAGAGAAATAAAAACATGTCTACACAAAAACTTGTACATGAATGCTTATAGGAGCTCTATTCACAGGAGCTAAAATGTGGAAACAACTCAAATATCCATCAACTGAGGAATGGATAAACAAAATGCAGTATATCCGTGTACTGCAATATTATTCGGCCACAAGAAGGAACAAAGCACTGATACATGCTACAAAATGGACAAACCTTGAAAACATTATGCTAAATGAAAGGAGACAGTCACAAAAGATCACATATTATATGATTCTATTCATATGAAACATCAAGATGAGGGAACTCTTTAGAGACAAAGTAGATTAGTGGTCACCTAGGGCTGAGAGGCTAAAGGAGGGAGAGAATAGGAGGGTGATAGCCAAAGAGTATGGAGTTTCTTTTTTGTGGTGATGAAAATGTTCTAAAATTGACTATGGGTGATGGTTGTACTTATCTGTGAATATAGTAAAAAATTATTGAATTGTACACATTATATGAGTAATCGTAAGGGATGTGAATTATATCTCAATAAAGCTGTTTAATAAATCTAGGTGGAGGCAATGAAAGCCTGTCTTCCCGATGCCCCACACTTGCTCGATAGGCTCATGAATAAAATGGCAGTGTGAAAAGGGATGGAAGCTATACAGACTCAACAATATGGACTTCTTCTTGCCAAGACTGGACTGGCACTCCTGAGTGTTCAACTTCCCAGTTAGGAGGACCAGTGCTGAACCCCTAGTATAGTTCACTTTTTATAGCAGACTTTTTTGATCCCTTCCAACAGGGACGGGACAAGAGACACTGGAATAGATACTTTTCTGATTAAATATTTGTCTTTCCTGCTTCAATGCTTTTATCAGCCAGTCCCCATGACCACTCCCCACCATGGATGTAGTGAATGCCTTATTCATGAGCATAGTACACCACGATATATTGCTTATGACAGAAAATCTAAGTTAATGTGGAAGGAGTGAAGTCAAGTCTCACACCCACAGGAATGTTTGGCCTTACCATATATCCCATCACTCAGAACCCCCTGGCTTGATAGGAAGGTAAGGTGGACCATTGAAAACTCAGTTTGACAGACAATACCTTGTGAGGTGATATGTGCATTTGTACATGCTCTAATCTTGTGACCAATATATGGTGCTATTTCTTCCATGGACAGAATTCACTGGTCTAGGATACAGGAAATGGAAGTGGGAGGGGTAATTCTCACTATTAAACTCACTATTAAACTCAAACCACTCAAGTGGTTTGTTTCCCATACACTTGATCCTTAATTCTTCTGGGTTATAACAACAATTTTTTCAAAGAATTGGAAGTTGAGGCTGCCTCCTGAAGGTTGGGAGCTCTTTATGCCATTTAACCAACAAGGAGGAAATGCGGTACTTCTGTTGTCTAGGGTGACTGGTTCCAATTATCAAAGGGAAATAGAATTATATATACAGCGGGGTCAAGTATGCTTGGTATCCTCGGAGGTGCCTCTTAGAACTCCTATATTCAGTGATAAAAATTAATTTAAGATTATGTTAAGCTAATATGAGAGAGATCAAAAGGACTCAAACTCCTCAAAAATGAAAAGTTGAGGTGCTGGCTGAAAAGAAAGAGAACGTTGAGTTAAATCATGAGAAAAGCAGTTATAAATATTAACTACAGCTTCATGACTAGTTGCCATTGTGAGGACTGTAGTAGATACCCAAATTTTCTGTCCTGTTAGGCATATCTTTGTACATTTACATTAAACTTTTTTTTCATACCTTTTGTCTACTATTTTATATAAGGTCTGTTGGCAATGGCTCCTTTTATAATTTACATCATAGATTACAGTATATTATCCTGACATTATGACTAAATTAGAAGAATATACATCATTGAGAAATGGATACAAGAGAGCACTTTTTGTCTCCTCTTCTGGAGAGGTGACTAAAAGTCTTTATTTCCTCAATAGAAAATTTTCTAATGTGTATTTTCAAGAACTTAACCATCATGCTTAGGAATAACCCCATATGACTCCTTTTCTGCTATCTAAAAATATTTTTTTCTAGCAGGCAACATCCTGTCAGTGGGATAGAGTGTCAGCTCTGAATCAGAGGCAGCCGAATTTGAATTCTGAGACCTGGGCTACTACGAAAGTTTCCGTGCCTTGACTTCCTGGGCTGTAAATGAGAATAGTAAAAGCCTTCTGCTAGAGCTGTTCTGAGAATGAGATCAAATGAGACGATGGTGTGGACCTCACCAAAGCACAGGGCCTGGTAGCTAGCTTACCATGCTCCATGAGGGCTATTCAAGGGCAGGAAAGGCAAATGCAAAGAAACTCCATGGAACTCACTTTCCCACCAGGGAGAGAACCGTTGTGTCACGGTCCAGCCTGAGTGGACCCCAGCCAGGGTCGTCCTCACTCTCCCGTAGTAAGGTTCCCATATGTCTGACGTTTCGTTGGTAAGGTCACAGAAGAACTCTCGAATACCCCAGCAGTCCTCTTTATTTTTCCATTGTCTCTGTCCATACCTATAGAAGGGAAAAGACAAAAATCTGCATTCCTTTATTCCATTGAAGGAGTCTTCAGTTTTTTCAGTCTATTCAGTTTTCAGAATGGCTGAAATTTGTCCTCCACTATCAGCACCACTGTGAAAGCTGACAGCTGCTCTTACGTATCTTTAAAATTTTTAAATTAATTAAAGTGCTATCAAAGTGCTATCTTGTTGAAATATAAACTCAAGCTTGATACCTTCTGTAACACTAGCATAAGGGTTTTTGGATTTTTAGTACTTAGTGAAGTTTTTCTTCTGGGGTCTGAACCAACTTCCATTTTTAACTGCGAGCTCTCCATGTCCTTCAGGCTCCTGAGGTTTCAACACTTTGTGGTTTTCCTCACTTCTTATCAGCTTGCTGTTGAGTAACGTGCCTGGTTCTGAGAAGTTGCTACCACTTTTCATCTCAGGTAACACTTACCCAACACATAATGTCAATCTCTTTTTTGACAACTGAATGAGGGTTGTAGGAAGGGCTGTTTAAGGAGTTTTGTAATTAGAGGCTGGGAGAGAATGGGGAGAACCCAGGAAGAAAAGGTAACGAGGCAAAGCGCCAGATACGTTGATTCAGCCTAAGACTGTGGGATGGTGTAACAGCAAAAGGGAAGATTAATGCTTCCCTTCCTTACCAGTCACAAATCAAAGAAAATGCAATAAGATGATGGTGGGAACAGAGCAGGAATTAGAGGCTGGGGAGAAAGCTTCCAAAATATTTGTTGAAGGACTTGAAATATAACTTTTTAGCCATATAATGAAGACTATTGCTGATGTCTCTACTCTGTAAACTATATGCTGACAGCCGTTTCATTATATCAGAAGACACCGTAAGAGCAGGACCAACAACATATATTAAGCACAATTTAATGTTTTCTAACTCTTATTAGACATTGCCTTTGCTAGCTGAACTTAGCTGTAATGACTGGCTTCCTTTTTAGTGTAATACTTCATTTTTTGTCCTATCCTAAGTGGGACAGAAACTGTCAGTAGACCCATGAGAACTGGATAGACCCCAAACGAAAGATTTTGAAAATATAAATCTGCATTGTGCTATTGAAAATATCACATAGGTAGGAATGGTTCCAGGTATTCTGAAATTTATACAAATTTAAGAGCTCTATTTAAGAAAAACAATTACAACTATGAAATTTTTCCATGGGGCCCTAAAGTTTAATCTTCATTAATTTCATGGAAAAACAACGTCTAATCCACGGTTTATGTTGAACCATAAGTAGGCCCACTTTGGATATGTTTATACTGCCTACAGGGGAAGAATAAAAATATCACCAATCCCCACTTCCTACAGGGAAGCATTTCCAACCACACACAAATCTGTTTTTGGAGTGGAGAAATCTTTATTGTAAAGATTTGTGAAGTTTACAGTTGCTACACAAAATATGTTGAGAAAAGCAGCAGTTAAAGACTGAGAAACTTCTGGAAATAGTCCTTCTGAAGTTAGTGAGAGCTTGATAAATGGAAAAAATCTGACTTTGGATCTACCCCATGCTGGAGAGACATGAATGAATTTACGGCGTAAAAATTGCTACTTTGGTCCATAGCTACATCTAATCTTCTGAATTTCTAATAGAAAATCATAAAAGCTAAACTGTAATATCTCCTGTCTCATGTTCAGCCAGAATCTCAATCTATGTAAGAGAAGGAAGAGCTTCAACTCCTATCTGCATACTCCCACCCCCAGCCCCCTGAACAGAGATGTGTGAAGGGGAAAACCTGCCATTTGCAAATCAGGAGCTTCTGTTTCCAGGCCTCAGTCCAGGAAAGGAGTGGATTATATCTGAGTTTTGGCAATAATCCACTAGAATTAGTCTGAAGATCACACAGGAGGAACATGCCCCAGCATGTTCAAATTTGCATTCATGCTTACAGGAGGCGTTCATTTTTGAAAGGAATTTTCTAAATAGTAAACCCACTCTGAAGAAATGACCTTTAGATTGAAAATGTAGTTTACACACTCACATCCATGTGTCCCACAACTTCTTCTTCCACTATCAATAGCGTCAATTTAATCAAGTACCTATTAGGTGCTAAACAAGTCGCTTCTAACATTCGGTGGACCAATGTGTATTGAGAGTCTCTGTTGTGAAGCCAAAGGCTGACCCTGTGAAGCCTAAGTGCTGGGTCTCTGAGGGATGAAGTATCTCCCGTCACAGACTACACATCATCATGCATTTTGTGTCACCTTCAGGGAAGACACACTCCTGCCCTCACCTCTGCTTCTTCTCAACCCTTCTGAAACTGACAAAAGCTCAGATCCCAACACTCCATCGCCTTCTAGAACATGGAATCTTAGTGGCCACCTGTACTAGCTGGAGGAAGCTCAGATTACTTACGTTTTATACTGCACAAAATAGACACTGCTGTTGCCGGGACAAGCCCGCCCAGGCTGCCAGTGCAAAATGTTGTGAAAATTTTGGGACTGAAAACGTACTCGTTGAGGTTTCAGAGACTCGTGGGCTGGCTGAGCTCCTAAAACAATAAGAAACGGAGCAACACTGAACATTGATATGAGCACCATCGTTATTAGCCATAATTTTCAGTGTAATAATACCTGCATCAGGATTCCTTGAAATAGTTGCTATAGGTGCAGATGGTGGAAGCGGAGCCCAGAAATCCACATTTTTGATCTTTGATGTGATGATTTTGATGCATGCTAAAGTCTCAGGACAGTTGTGATCCAGACGATAAAAACATACGTGATAAACTCCCACCCCACTCCTAAGCTGGAGAGGGAGTAACAGCAGTGAAAAGATAGCATTGTCCTTAACTCCACCTCTGGTGGTGATGGAACGTAATGACTGAGATGAAAGTCCTCACCAAGGCCACATTGCCCACCTTCCTAGGAGACCCTGCATGACTGCTCCTCTGAGGCAAGCTTTCGCCTGGATTCTGTTCTGCCTCCAGGACCTCAGCCTGGAACTCATTCCTCCTTTCTCTGGTTCTTGCTTCATCTCTTCGTCCTACTTCATCGTCCTCCACCTCTCTCAGCTGACCTGGCTTTATTGCATGTAGGCCGGTTCCACTCCTGAGTGGATGCTCTTACCTGCCTGCATCCTGGTTCCAAGTGCCCGAGCATAACCGCTCAGGTAGACTGGTCCAGGCTGTGGAGGGAAACTGCCCAAGGGCTTGCCACGGAACCCAGCGTTCCTGAGAAGAGTCTCGACAGGAGTCATGGCAGGAAGGGGGATAATTTCGCACTGGCATAGTTTGTGCTTTCTTGGTCAATTCACGCGACATGAGAGCTCAGCCACACCTACGTTTAGTCCACTGGAGGCAAGAGACGTTTGACAAAATTTTATTCTAGGGTCTGCAGGAAACCAGAATATATTACCGCCAAATACGCCTCTTTGACATAAAAATTATTTTGAGCTGAAGGCAATTAAGAAGCAGCAAATGCAGGAAAAGCTCTCTTGATCTCTCCCCCTTTTCCGCCTAAAGGCAGGATATATAAAGCTGGCCAAAAATTTCGTTCGGGTTTTTGGTACGCTCTTGCGGAGAGACCCGAACGAATTTTTGGGCCAACCTAATAAATTCTCCTTTTACTTTACTTATCAGCCCAAAGAAGGCACCAGAAGAATCTGCAAATGAAACTTACTCCATTAGTTTTCTCCCACGTATTTACTTTCCCACAGATTCCTCCCTTGGAAGACTAAAACTGCTTTCCTCTGTCCTGTCATGTTCCTACAGGTGTATCGTGCTTTGCTGAAGATGCTACAGAAGCTGGAATTCTAAGCCGCCATTTTGAGTTTCTCTTCATACAGGATCCCCCCCTGGTGTTGTGCGCTGCACGCATTAATAAACTGTTTTATTAATCTGCCTTTTTGTTAAGGAGTCCTAGCCGACTTGTTTATTGAATAAATTTGACATGTAACATTGTGTAAGATAAAAAAAAAAAAAAAAAAAAAAAGAGTCCCAGCTGAAAACCTAAAATGGGCAGAGGTGAAGCTTTGCCTCTCCAATAGGCCCAAAGTTTCTGCTAAGGGATAGGTGGTGTGCAGGAGGAGTGAGGAAGTACATCCCCTGTCTTTTCCTCATCTTCTACCACTTGCCCCCTGGCTTCTCCCGAGCGGCCTCCTTTCTTCTGGTCCACCATGCTGGGAATGGCTCCATACGAGGTCTCTGCGTTGGCCCTTCCCTCTTCCTAGAATATTCTTCCCGGGATTTCCACATGCCTCATTTCTTCATCTCCTTTAGGTCTTTGCTCAAATATCATTGAGATGGAAGCAAATTCTCCTAAGCCCATGGTCTCAGCTCTGAACATTCAAGATGTGTTATTTTCTAATGAATGGGGCTGTTTCCTTAGGTAGTTATTTTTACCAACCAAATAGTGTCATTACTGTTATTTGGTTTTTGTTTGTTTTTATTTTTATTTTTGGACCTCCTTCAGTGCATCAGGTGGTGATGTGTACTTGGAAAGAGTCAAATGCCACCATTGGTTTTGTTCACCCAGATCACTACCCGATCAATCGTATTTAGCACATAAAATTGTACTTAGCAGAAGTTTTCAGGAGGTGACAAGCATGCACAATTTCCAGAAGATCCTTCCTAGAGTCGATTTGCTATCCTGAACGTAGATAGTTCAGTGTCCTTTACCTCGTCTGTCTTCAGATTTCTTCTCTCAGTTTTGTAACACCACTGCTAACCTCCATCAAAGAAAATAGCAATCCCTCTGTACCACACACAGAGGGGATTTTACCTCTCTTCATTGAGTCTGCCCAGCTCATCTGCGAAAAAGATATTATTGTGGTCTTCCTCTTACAGACCAAAATCCAAGCCTTGGGGAAGTAAAAGAGCTGGTGCAGCTGCAGACGGTGAGGCTGATTTTGTACCCAGGCTGTCTGGCCCTGGAACCTGCCTCTCACCCGTCACAGCAAACCAACAGAAAAGTCTCAGGAGAGAGGAGCTAATGGAGGAAGCAGAGCAACGCGAGGATGAAGATATTCCTCCTTCTTTCCCTCCGCCTCCTCCCCCTGGCCGGCCTTCATTAATCACTGAACGCATTTGAACCTTAAATGTATATCAGGCCCTGTGCTCAAAGCTTTACATCTTCTTTCATTCTCACAACCACCCAATAAGGTAGGTATTTTTATTAGCACAATTTACACGTGGGGAAACTGAGGTCTAAAGAAGTTGTATATGCTGCCCATATGGTTACAGGTCTGGTAAGATGCAGAGCCGACCGAGGTCATTTGGGTAGCACTTGAATTCCTGCCATATTCTGCTAATTGAGTTCTTGGTCTGACCAAAGACCAAAGGCATAGTCTACTCAGATCCACACATTTCTGGGAAATGGAGGATTGAATTGTTTTTATGTTATCAGTCACTGGGCAACTGTACAGCCTGGTGAAAGTTACTTGAGACACTTATACTGAGAGGTACCCACCTGTTAACTGGGGGTCCTAATGGCCTTGCTCAGAGGTATGTTGGGATGATAAGATGCTCTCTGCTCTTGAAGAGTTCTCCATGGATACCAACAGCAAATTCTCACATGTTGTTTATTTATGGTCTATGCTGTGCTAGGCACTGCTCTAAGCACTTATCATGCATTAACTCATTTAATCCTCAAAGTGACCTACAATCCCCACCTTACAGATGAAGTAATTGAGGCAGAGGGCGTTTAAGCCAGTTGCCCCGGTTTTTCTAGATCATAAAATGGCAGAGTTGAAATCCAGATTCAGGCAGTCTGGCCGAGGAGCTATGCTGGTAACCAGTATGCTATCTTGTCCTTGAAGGCGAAAGAAAGGCTAAGGAGACAGAGAGGGGTGTATGTTTGTCCTGTGTGAAGTTTTGGCACCCACAAGAGTGCCTCCTCTTTAGTAGCTACTCGCGAAGTCCGCATGCAGTTATTCAGGCTGCAGAGAGAAACGGACCCCATGCCTGTCCGGACCAGTGTGTGACAGGAGAAAGCTGAAAATTTTACAAAGCCCAGCAATGCACCCCTGCCATGTCTAACAGTCCCCTTGAGCAGGCTCAGATGACAAAGCTGTGAGCAATTAAAAAGAAATGAAGCACTTACCTACCACACCAGGCAGGAGGACACCGATGAGGAAGCCTAGAAAGCAATATTTAGGTGTCATGGCTGTAAGTGTGGCTGGTCAGGCGACCAGCACTCCTCTCAAGGAGAGGACAGCTCCGGGCAGGAGAGGAAACTCGGATCTTCCCACGCAACATCCCCTTTTGGTTGTAACCATGGTTCTTGAAGCAAATACAATCTCATTTTGTTCATAAATTATACTGTATTCTAATTTAGGGGTAATAAGTATTAAGAATCATTTCAAAAAACATTTGCTGTTAAGTCACTTTGATGTGGACGCTTGTTTTTTCGGGAGCTCTGCTAGCTGAGAAAAGGCAAAACACTGAGGACTGGTGGCCCGGAGGGCAGGTAGGGTGAGGAATTATGCAAGATGCTCGCAGGAGAGCGAAGGAGGCCTTCAGGGATTCTGGCAGAGAGGGCAGAGGGGCTCCCAGGGTGATTCTGAGTAAAGGGCTTGTCAGGTGCAATGATCAGGGCCCCTGGCAGTGGTTCAAGCAGGTGGGGTCTCTGGTTGATTCTTCCTTTTCCTGCCTTCATGGAAGCTCCTCGAGTAACCTCCCTGGTGTAGACCTCATACCCTCTGCCCCCTCAGCCTCTCTGCAGGGCTCCCTCCCACACGCCACAGCCGCCCCGGTCAATGGGCCCCACTCAGCTCATGCTTCTTCCTTTTCCATTCCTGCCCTCGGTTTCCAGCAACCTAGCTGATAAAAATTTTGAATCCGTCAAACCAAGTAATTCCTTAAAAGGATGAATGCGGGGGCAATGTTCATTTTGAACTACATTAAAACTTTTTTTTTTTTTTTTTGTACGCGGGCCTCTCACCGCTGTGGCCCCTCCCGCTGCGGAGCACAGGCTCCGGACGCGCAGGCTCAGCGGCCATGGCTCACGGGCCCAGCCGCTCCGCGGCAC
>NC_041223.1:26887649-26950018 GCF_002837175.3 Physeter macrocephalus | reverse complement strand
CCCGGACCGGGGCGCGAACCCGAGTCCCCTGCATCGGCAGGCGGACTCTCAACCACTGCGCCACCAGGGAAGCCCTAAATCTTTGTCCTATCTTCTTATTTAATCAAACTAGGTCATCTGTTCTTTGCCCATGATTCACTACATCAGCTTTCTTACCAAAAAAAATTTTTTTTTACCACATGTTTTTAGAGACACTAAAATTATACATTAGAGCACAAGAAAGTCATAAAGATTTTTTTAAAGAGCCTTTTCGGGTCAAAAGAAGAAATATATGCTGGTTTCTTGTTCCTCTTGGGTAGTCCAACTTTCAAGTTCTTGGTAGAATAGCCCCTTTAGTAAGGAATAGTGATGGCTGCTGAGCAGTACTAATTAATCAATAATTATTTAAGTAATAATTAATTAACTCAAGAACATATATTTGCTGCCCTACCATGTGCTAGGCATTGTTCTCAGCAGCAAGGATGCAGCAGCAAGTAAAATAGACATTGCCCTACCTACCCAAACCAGACTTCTAAAGGGGGAAGTAGGCATACTGCCCCAGCAGGATGGAGGGTGTTTCCCAGTGCCATTGTGCTGGGTCAGACTTCTGAATCCAAACTCCTTATCTCCTCCAGGTGAAGTTTCCATTGCTTCTAAGCTGGCTTAGGCTTTCAAAGAAGAAACAAGCAGCCTATCTTACGTGCCCTTTGTACCTTCTGGGGACTCCTTGTCTCCTAGCCTTCTCAGCATCATCCTTCATTTCCTTGCTCATGTTAGCCACTGAACTCTCTAGACTTTTCATTCACCTTGGTTTTAAACGGGGAATAGAAATCTGGGTTTGAACTATCGATGTTCAATATCTTTAATGCCAATAGCTCATGTTTTGGAGCAACCAAATTGCTTCAAATTCCAGTGAAGAAAAAAAGAAAAATCTTAATTTAAGGTTTAATAAGTAGCAGCAGAGAAGGAAATTGGGGTTTCCACTGGGTTCCTGATGTTGTAGAACAGATAAGGGGAAATGGGGGAAAGAGAGCAGAGCATCGAATACTCTGAGAACTGAATTCTCTCAGAGATGTGTGAGCTTCTGTGCTATGTTAAATTTCAGAAACTAGGGACTTCCCTGGTGATTCAGTGGTTAGGACTTCACCTTCCAATGCACGGGGTGAGGCTTCAACCCCTGGTCAGGGAGCTAGGATCCCACATGCCTCGGGGCCAGAAAAACAAAACATAAAACAGAAGCAATATTTTAACAAAATTCAATAAATAGTTTAAACAATGGTCCACATCAAAAAAATCTTTTTAAAAAAATTTCAGAAACTAAACTAGTCTTGTCACCCTTAGATGAGCTCTCTGTGTGATATCAGAGTCTGCATAAAAGCCACACTACCAATTGTGACTCAAGGTAATGAAAAGATACAATTAAATTATAAAATCTCACCGATTTGGAAGCAGAGGAATTTGTACAGAACTGTTTCAAATGAAATGAGATTTGCTTTGGGAAGTAAGAAAATTACAGATAATGGGAGACCCTTGCTTTACTCTTCTTCAGGCATGAAATGCTGGCTTCAAACTTATTCCCTCCCCTCCCCTCTATCTCCCCCGCCTAGCCCCCAGCCATCAGAACCTCAGCACAAAGAGACCGCCTTGACGGTGACAGTGGATGCCTCTATCATGTTGGATCTGGAGAGAACTTACCTAAAGCCCTGCCTTGGACGGACTCGATTCTCTTCTTTTCTCCTGTGGCTTCCAGCCGACCAACAGGTCACCTAATTAAGGAATCATTATTAATTGATTTTTAAGTGTGATATGGGATTTTGGTTATTATTATTGTTTTAGAAATAGATATTGAAGTATTATAGATGACATGACATAATGTCTGGGATGTGCTTCAAAATAATCCAAGTGTTTGGGGAAGGGAATGACCAGCCGTGAGCTGATAATTATTGAAACTGGGTATTGGGTGCACGGGGGTTCATTATACTCTGTACTTTTGTATATATTTGAAAATTTTCATAACAAAAGAAAAACAATTTTAAGCTTATCTACAAGATGTCATCTTTATCAAATTTCTTACAGTAATTTTAATGACGTTTTAGTGTTGATAATAATATCTAATAATTGTGGGGCACGATGGTGGATTCTTTTCGTACATTATCTTTTTTTAAAGTTAATGAATGAATTTATTTATTTATTTTGACTGTGCCAGGTCTTAGTTGCAGCATGTGGGCTTCTTAGTTGCGGCATGCGTGCAGGATCTAGTTCCCCGACCAGGGATTGAACCTGGCCCCCCTGCATTGGGAGCGAGGAGTCTAACCCACGGGACCACCAGGGAAGGTCCCATTTTCGTACATTATCTTACTTAATCATCACAACAAGCCCAGGAGGGCTGTATTATTAACTGATGTTACAGATGAAGAAACTGAGACACAGAGAGGCTAAGAGAACCTGACTAGGCTCTATAGCATGCAGTGACACAGTGAGGGGTGCAGTCAGATCTTGCTGACCTCAGGGTGTGAGGTTTATTATAAAATCATGCATTGTTTTCACTTGTAATGTTGATTCCGTAAAGAAAGATTTGACCATTCATTCCTTTCTTTATTCACTCAAACACATCTTTACTGAGTATGTGCTGTGTGCCAGGCCCCAGGTTAGGCATCCAGTACTGAACAAGCCAGCAGAGCCCGTCCACAGGGGGCCAACATCACCTTCTTCATCCCTTCTTGGTAATGAAGGGCTACATGGTCCTTATTCTCTTCAGAAAAGTCTACAAATTATATTTTCTTTAGAAGAGTGTGCATAAATGTATTTGCAGAGAGTTGAGCAAATTATTCCCTTATGATGTATGCAATTTCCCGTTTCTGTAGTTTCCCTATTATAATTTCCTACATTAAGTAGTGATATTTTCTCCCTTGTTTTCTTACTTTTAGTTAGGTTAGCTAGTTATTTATCTTTAAAATTTTTTCAAGGAACCAGATTTTATGATTATATATTCTGCTTTTTAAAAATTTAATGTTTCATTCATATCT
Source organism: Physeter macrocephalus (assembly GCF_002837175.3). NCBI lineage: Eukaryota > Metazoa > Chordata > Mammalia > Artiodactyla > Physeteridae > Physeter > Physeter macrocephalus. The sequence goes on along the minus strand of NC_041223.1, from coordinate 26,947,013 downwards.
CCTTTTACCTTTTAAAATTCCTTTCTTTTATCTTTCTTCTATTTAATCTGTTTTTCTTTTTTTTTACGAAAAAATCCTTTTGTCAGATGTTTATTTCATTTGTTTTATTCTTTATTTTATATCAGTACAAGTATTTACACTAGGAATTTACTCTGGAATGTATCCCACAGGCTCTCCCTTTGGCCCTGAAATGTGATTTTTTTTCTCTATTTATTTCTGTACCAATTCTGCAATTTAGATTACTGTTTCTGATCCAAGGGTTTTTACAGAGAGAATTAAAAACAAACCTTCCAAGTGGAGAAGCTTTTTAACTTCAGTTCTCATTGTTGCTTTCTCATGATTCCCAGGAAGGAAAACTATGCTGACTTTGGCAACAATTTGCAATTTGGAAATCCCCTTTCCTATTGCTTTGCTTTCTGGGAGTTGAAGGGCAGAGAAACAGATTAGTATTAATTTATTATTCATGAACAAAGGTAAAACATCCAGACAATACAACAAGATGGACACTGAGCTTCTAAACAAAATTTTTAAAATCCTCATGAACCTCAGAGTAAGGAAAGTCCCTTCCCCTTTTTAAAAATAATGCCTTTATGTACTATTTTACTATAGCATCATGAGTAACCACCGTAAGTAACTTATTCCAGTGTATTTACAGCTTCACTGAAGGCTGTACTTGGAGGTAGGTGCCTGTTGTCAAAGTTAAAGAATAACGTATATTCAAAGACAAGTGAGAGGTTTAGTGTCCCTTTGTTTACATAGGAAGCTAGAGACATCAGACCACAGTGGATAAAGCCTGGACTTTGGAGACCAGTGAAACTCGAGTTTGATTCTCTCAAAATACATTTCTCTGAGATTCATTCGTTTGCAGCGGGGTCCCCATCCTGGTGCTAAAAGTCCTATAGGATGCCATTTCTTATCCCCCTCCCCCAGATGCCCAGACAAACCCAGAACACTGACTAAACATCCCATATTCCCCAAAATAGGGACTCCACCGTCGTACTGCAGAGGCCACCTGCCTTCCCCCCATCCCTGGGGGAAGGGATGTGTCCTCCCCTCAGCCCAACAGACACCCACAGAGGTAGCTGCTCAAGGTCACGCTGGGCTCCTGTCTCCCATATCCCAGGGCTTGGCTGACTTAGCCTCTGAGCTGCACCTGCCCCCATGCCTCAGCTGCACAAGGCCTCAGCCTGCTGTCCTCAAAGTTTTATTTACATTCTGAGTTCCTATTATATTCCCAAGGCATACCTCTGTGATTTCTAGTTTACCTAAAACCTTTTTTTTTTTTGCGGTATGCAGGCCTCTCACTGCTTTGGCCCCTCCCGTTGCGGAACACAGGCTCCGGACGCGCAGGCTCGGCGGCCGTGGCTCACGGGCCCAGCCGCTCCGCGGCATGTGGGATCTTCCCGGACCGGGGCACGAACCCGTGTCCCCTGCATCGGCAGGCGGACTCTCAACCACTGCGCCACCAGGGAAGCCCCTACCTAACAACTTTTAACTTTCCTGTGCCCCAGTTTCCTCACTTGGAAAAAAAAATGTATAATACTTGCTTCACCAGGTCTCTAGGGGATCAGTAAGAGAAATTTGCCAAACATCTGCTTATAACAGAGACTTGATAAACATCAGTCCTACCTGCAGGCTGGGTGTGTGGGGACAGCTGTCGTAATGTTTCCCAAACATTCAGCAGGAGTCAAGTGGGAATCCTGCTATGTGGAACAGAGGATCCCTACAGATCTGGAGAGTGAGTCATATCTGGTTCCATGCAGCCCTGCACGACAACACTGGAAATGATGGAAAAGAACAGTTCTATAGATGGCATAACACAGGTGGAATTGTTGAGGTAAAATCAGTTCACTGAGTTTGGCACCCTGTTATGGAACGTGAAGACTGGTACTCTTAAAAAACCGAAGAGCCGATTTTGGACTTCCCTGGTGGTGCAGTGGTTAAGAATCCTCCTGCCAATGCAGGGAACACGGGTTCAATCCCTGGTCGAGCAGCCAAACCCGTGTGCCACAGCTACTGAGCCTGTGTGCCACAACTACTGAAGCCCACACGCCTAGAGCCGTTGCTCAGCAACAAGAGAAGCCACCGCAATGAGAAGCCCGCGCACGGCAACAAAGAGTGGCCCCCACTCGCTGCAACTAGAGAAAGCCTGCGCACAGCAAACAGAGACCCAACGCAGCCAAAAATTAAATAAATAAATCAATTAATTAATTTTAAAAGAAAGATTTATGCTTATTTGCATAAGGATGGTATCTAAACAGAAAAATAATAGCAGGTACAAATCCATTAAAAAAAAAAAGAGCTGTTTCTTTGTTTGTTAGTTTTGCAAATTGTCTAGCTTTTCTTAGCATCTGACTATAATTCCACACATTTATGCCATATTTTATTGACTCAGTCCTGGCTTGCAAGAACTTCCGTGATTCCGCGGAAGTTCTCAAATTTTCTGGAATCACAGAAACAGACTTCTCTCTCTCTCTCTTTCGCTCTACACACACACACACACACACACACACACACACACACACACACACACACACACATACACACACACACTTTTAACTGCTGCAAGAGGAGTAAAACCGACATGGACATAATGATAAGCCAAATAGAAGTGACTGTGTAGACAATTCACTTAGTCAACACATGTTTTTTGAGCACTTGCTGTGTGATGGGCAGCATCCTAAATTCTGGAAATATTACAGTGGATCAGACAAGTTCTTCCTCTCGTGGAGCTGACATCCTAGCCTCTGCGTGTACGAGGCAGACAAGGACCAGACACGTGACCACTTAGGCCGCGGCCAGCGCTATGGAGACAAAGCAGGGTGCAGGGGAGCGCACGCCAGGAAGATGCTGTTGCATCTGGCGGGGAGGGGAGGCCTCCCCGAGCAGGTGACACGTGAGCAGAGGCCTGAGTTGGGTGAGGCAGGGAGCCCTGCATAACCTAAGAGAGAAAAGAACAAAGCTCAGATGAAAGAGCAGGAGGTCCTGGGGCTGGTCGGGGAGGGCACTGGCCGTGAGTCCAGGAGCACACAGGGGCCTGAGCCCAAGGCCCTGGACGCCACGGCAAGGTCTTTGGATGCATTCTGAGGGAAGGGGAAGCCACTGGAAGGTTTTGAGCAGAGAACATCTGTAATAATAAAATGTCAATATGAAGGCGGTTGTGATGGGAACATTTCGGTTGTTCCTCGTCCGAATCAGTGCCCAGCAGAAGCCATTTGTCTTTTGCCTGTAAGCGGCCACCCTTGACTCTGCCTGACAGCACTGCTGAACTGTAAGAACGAAAGGACAGTTTGAAATGGGAGAGAAAGGAACTGAATTAAGAATAACATGTACATTTAAAGAGGAAAACAATAATGTTTGCAGCTCAGGATCCCACACTTGTTGTCCCTTAGTTTTGGAAGTTTCTTCTCAATTCACTCTACCTGCACCCACCACCCTTTTGAGGCTTCAGTGCCACCTTCTCAAGGGGCTGACCTGATCCCCAATCTCAAAACTCGGTCCCCTTGTTGTGCTCCGGCTGCACCCTGTGCTTACATCTGTCAGTTTGTTTCTAACTAAGAATTTGACGATTTAATCGGTGATTCCTTCCCACCCCTAGGGTAGCTCATTTTTATGAAGTGCTTGACATGGGCCAAGTTCTGCACTAAAGGCTCTATGAGATGATCTCCTCACCATACTTACTATGTGCTAAGTACTGTTATTACCCCTGCTTCATAGTAAACTGACAAAGAGAAGGAATCACTTGGTGAGAAGCAAAGCTGGGGTTCTAACTCAAGTGCTCTGACTTCAGAGCCCCTGCCCTTAATGAACCACTACCCTACACATATTCGGGACTAGGGAGCACTATGTGTGTGCTTGGCTGTTAGTAGGTGCTGAATCAATGTCGGCTGAAAGAAGAGATTTCTTAGACCACATCATCATTTGAAATTGATCCATCGCTGAGAGTTTATATTTAGTATGCCCCTTCTCCAGCCATAATCTCTAACCTAGGGTGGGTTAGAATCAGTGACACCTGTTGCTCAGGCCCACAGGCTTTGCCCTACCCATTGTGTGCGACATGCTGTTCTTGAGCCCCAACCAGCAGGAGAGAAGGGCCAAGTCCCTCCTCCACTCAGTGGTGCTCTAGATTCCCTGTCCTTCCTGGAGCAGCTAGTCTGGCAATCCCTCATCACTCTCCTCATTTTGAAGAAACGCTTTGCACTATGTGGCAGACGGAAGTTACTCTTCCTCTCCAAGCCTTAGTTTCTTCATTTATCAAATATAGATACTCTGGAATTTTAGCAACGAGGTAGCACGAGTGAGGTTCTTGGCGTAGTGCCTGGCACATAGTCAGGACTCAATAAATGTCAATTGTTTATTCCTCAGCTCCCAGGCTACAGAATTTTCTAGAGAATCTCAAAGTATCCCCTCACACCTAAACGTTAATCTTTAATGGGTATCTCAGTGCCAGCCAGCAAGCCTTTTTTCCATCTCCCGTTGGCATAGATAACTTATAAGTTTATCATAGATAATTTACCTTCCTCTATCTGCTTAATTCCTCCCCTTTAGTTTTTAACTATTTCTAAAATATTTCTACTTTTAGAGTGTCTGAACACAGGTTAAACATCCCAGGTAACATCTCTACTCTAGGATCTCTCTACCACTAAACATGTGAATAACCACCAGCCAGCAGCTGAGATTTACTGGAGAAAGCACTGGAAGCAGAATCCCCATTCCACCACTTACTGGGTAAATCTCTTAATCTGATGGATTCCTCACCCTAAATGCAGACAGCAATTCCTCCTCACGGGGTGTTGTAAAGATGAGACGAGGTGGGTATTTTTGAAAACAGTTCAATAATTATACATCTGTTTTTGTTTGTTCATTCATTCCCAGCTGGTAGCTCTAGTGACCAAAAGAGAACAAGCCCCATTATGTAGAGGCATAGAAGGGGAGAATGTAGAAGCATAGAAGGGGAAAATGTAGAGTAAGTCCTGCACCTCATAAATGAAGCTAACTAGTCTCCGAACAAACGAAGCTGGGATTTATGATCTAAGTCATCCATTTATACTCTTCTTAGGCATAAAATCCAGTATCCTAAAGGTGACACAGGCAGTCATCTTAGACAATTTAACTTGGCATGAAATGATGATGCAATGGCACAAGTTTTTGGAAAGCAGTAATAATTTAGGGGAAAAATTAGTTTAAGAATCAGAACTGTGTCACAAAGAGGATCCCCTTATTAGTTATGGAAACACTGATTCTTAGAGCCAAAGGTAGAGAGAATTTAATCCAACTCCCATGAGGCTAAGTGATTTACCCACAGTCACCAGCTTTTGACCGATTTAGTAGGTATGTTGCTCTAGAGAAACAGACTATTCCAATTTATCAAAGTTTGAAGACAAGGGAATAAAATACAAAGTACATTATTGGCAACAAGAAGGCAAGATGATTCTTATTTATAGACGACACAGTTGTATACTGGGAAAACCAGACAATCAACTGAAACTTCACTAAAAAAAAAAGTTTAGATGTTGGCTGGATTAAAAACAATCTGTAACAATAGTTTTCTTACATACAGTCATTTAGAAGTCATAATGCAAGATTATATTGCCATCAGCAACACAAAATATCAAGGACTAAATGTAAGAAATGCCATACACCTGTAGGAAGCATAAAACTCTAATGAGGGATATAAGACTTGAATAGAGAAATACTATATTCAATACTCCATTCTTGCAGAACATCAAACTTGGAAAGTGCTAGTTATTCCTAAACATTGTACAAAGTCAATGCAGGTTAATAAAAATCCCAAAAGGACCTCCAAATTTTGGGGAAAACTTGGGAAAAATTGCTACCACTCACCTGAAAGAACAATCATTTGTGAGAAACATGAGCAGTGAACACTGACCGAAAGTATTAAGGAGGGGCTCACAAGGTAAAACAACCCCAGGAGAAAGCTGTAAGAATTAAAACAGTGTGGTATGGATACAAGACAAAACAATGAACAGTCCCAGGAATACTGAGACTCAGCATATGACAAATCTGACATTTGAAATCAGCACAGAAAAGCTGGATGTTTTAATAAGTAGTGTTGGGACAACTGAGTAATTTATAAGGGGAAAACAGATGAGTTTGAACTGTGTGTCCTAAAAAGATATGTTAAGTCGTAACCCTTCATAATTATGATTGTGATCTTATGTGGAAATAACCTATTTGCAGATCTAATCAAATTAAAATGAGGTTTTACTGGGTTAGAGTGGGCCGTAATCCAATGGCTAGTGTTTTTATAAAGAGAGACTTGGACACAGAGACACATAGGGAAGAATGTGACAAGAGAGGCAGAGATTAGATAGAACAATGCATCTACAAGTCAAGGAACGCCAAGTGTTGCCAGCAACCCCCAGAAGCTGGTAAGAGGCAAGAAAGGACCTTTCCAGGGAGCTGTCAGACAGAACCTAGCCCGGTCTCCGAAACGTGAGGGAATAAACTTCTGTTGTTTTAAGCCACCCAAGTTTGTGGTAACTATTATGGCAGCCCTAGAAACCAAGATAATAAAGCTGAATCCCTATCTCATGCCTTATATGAAAAAAAAAAAGCTAGACGGATAAAAGAATTAAAAGTAGAAATGAAACAAACAATGACTCCCAAATAGTAAAAGAAAACATGGGTGAAAATTTTTATCTTCTTGGAAAAGGGAGTTTTCTTAAGAATGAAAGGAAAAATGAATTTGACTTAATAAACGTTTTAAACATCTATGTAGTAAGACTTGGGTGAAAGGCAAGAAATTATAAAATAAATGTGTAACTCATGGCAGACAAAGGATACAGTCAATAAAAAAGATGTACACAGCCCAGAAAGAAATGGACAAAGGACAACTTTAGTCATCACAGAAGTATAAACACCTAATATATAAAATATGCCCAACTTTACTAATTATGAAAGAAATGCAAATGAAGGCATTAAAGTATTTTTTCTATAAAGACCAGGAGCAATGAAAAAGATTGTTATCAGAATTAGCTAGGGTAAAAAGAACAGGTACTCTGTTTACATTTGGTGGTAATACCTATTACCTTCCTTATGAAGAGTGGTACCTATCACCTTATCCTTGGCTATATCCATTATTTTCATATTTTTGCTTTTTCCCATTCTAATGTCTACATTTTTCATTTGCCTTACAAATTTACTTTTTATAATTTTCCTACAATAGAGATTAGATTCTGTAAAGGATATGGATTTTTATGGGATGTTATGTGTACTCCTATATCAGTTTAAAAAGCAATTCATAAGACATTGTCCCCCAAATGAGTATACTAGTACCTTTTTCCCACTAATAAACCAGCAACACGTTTCAATTTGCACTTTTAAATGAGGAGAAATATTTTTTCCATGGCTTAATTTACTCACGTAATTTGTATTTAACATTTGTTTTTAGTCGGTTAATTCATTTGAGTCTTAAAATTCCTATCCTCGGGGCTTCCCTGGTGGCGCAGTGGTTGCGCGTCCGCCTGCCGATGCAGGGGAACCGGGTTCGCGCCCCAGTCTGGGAGGATCCCACATGCCGCGGAGCGGCTGGGCCCGTGAGCCATGGCCGCTGAGCCTGCGCGTCCGGAGCCTGTGCTCCGCAACGGGAGAGGCCACAGCAGAGGGAGGCCCGCATACCACAAAAAAAAAAAAAAAAAAAAAAAAAAAAAAAAAAAAAAAATTCCTATCCTCTTAGTAATTCCCAAGAACTTTTATGTGGTACATAAACTCTTGGTTTGCCTCTGGTTGGGGATTCTCTCTTCACGCCACATGCTACTTAGCTCTTCCTCGCCCACCCCTGTGGTTCTGACCACCATCTTTATGCTAGAGACTCCTCTCTCTACACCCTCTACAGCTAAATCTCTGCTTTTCCCCCCAAACAGCTTGGGACACACAGCTTGTGTGTGTTCTGCACACTGACTGCTAAATATTAAGATACAGATATAAAAGGACCATTTTTAAAGACTAGGCTATTTTTAGGACTATTTTAAAGATTAGAGATGAATAATTAGAAAATGATTTTATAACATTAATGGATGGAAACAAGCAAATGAATAAAAAATATTCTAGTTAACTGAATAAATGAATACAAAAATGAACTTTGAAGTTACTTTATTGTAAAAATCCTTAAATGCAATGTTCCATAAAAAATATATACATGTTTTTATTTACACTCTATTAACACTATTCATTTCAATTCAATTTTAAGTACAATTTTGAAAAGCATTCATGTTTTTTCTGAAAGTATTAGCAAAGACTATATACATAAACTTCCAAAAGCAAATACCATGCTGAGGCACAGAAAGGAAAAAACCCACTTTATCTCTTGAAGTGGTTACAAAGGACCCTGGCTGGGGGTAACACCCACCATTATAGGAGGCAGGGTTATTAGAGACCGTTCAGTGTTACTGTTCACAAATCTAGATGGAAAGGTTCACATGTGACAGTGGTTTTTGTTTTGTTTTTTTTTAAAGACTCTGCAGTTTTCCGACCAGAAGTGACAGTGTCAAACAGGCTCTTTACACTTGTATCTAAACCATGACATTCCATTTGATTACTATCAAGAAGACACAATTTCTGAAATCACGATCCTTTCATGAAATCAAAGCAGAAAAACTGTTCAGGAAAAGCAGATCCTTCCAAGTTGGTGACCTTGGTTGATCTTATGAAAACTCTTTGGAATCTGCTGTAGGTCTATAACCAATCAAGGACTCTTTACCACCTTCATCTACAAGCAGATCCACTAACACATGGGGTTTGTCATAACCAAATGAGGTGGTAGTATTTCTCAGCGTTATGGACTCTTGCCCTTCTGTCTTTATTTCAGTTTTATTACTTGGGGGAAATTCTGAGTCAGAGCAGCTGCCCGATACCACAAGGCCACCATCAGAACCACTTCTGGAGTGATACGCATTTAAAGTGATGCTGCACGTTTCAGACTGGTTACCGCTTGCATGGGTAGAATTTTCTCCCTTTACTGGGGTCAGAGAGCTACCAGGGGCCAAGTCAGAAATATTTTCTTCAGTGATCCCCACTCCTGTTTCACTAGAAAGATCTCCATGTTCTGCTTTTCCTGGATTGTCCTCAGTATGCACGCTTGAAATTGTCCCTGGAGAGAGCTGCTCATTTTCTATGGCGATTGGTTGGTAGGTGATGGGCGATACATATTTTGATTCAGATTTTGTCTCTGAAGAGGCACTTTTTACCACAGACAGCTAGGGGAAGAGAAATCAGTGATTAAAAATAATAAATTATTAAACTTAAGTGCTCATCCTCAAAAGAAAAATGGTCTAATGGTAATGGTTAACTAAATATACAACTGAATGGCATATTTAGGATAACAGTGCAATAGAATCTGATCGTTGCCTTTTCTTTCTTTTTAATGGAAATATATTAATATTAAAAACAATATTTTAGAATTTTTAGAAAGTCACTGTCTCACCAACATATGTTGCTTTTTGTGTGCTACCTTCGACACGTATGCATGTTACATTTGTAATGGGAGTACAGCCACTTATTTTACGTAGTATTTTACCATTTGTCTTCATAATCCTAATCTTCATGGGCTCAGTAATTTTACACTGATGGTTAAATAATTTATCTAATACTAAGTATTAAGGTGTTCCAGTTTTCACCATTTACAGAACATGCTGAAGTGAATATTTCTATACATCTTTTTATTTATGAAATTATCTTAAGAATTAATTCTTAAGAGAGGAATTACTAAATCTAAGAGTGGGGCATGTTTAGGATGCTACAACTCTGTACACCCACTGTATGCTTACCTTCGCTCAGCGCTACAATTACTTTTTGCCAGCATATACCAGTTTTATTACAAGGTACTAATGGATATTCAGGTTTATTTTTCCTTCTCTAGTGGGTGTAAAATAGCATACTGCAAGGTTGGTTTGTGCTTAACTACTAGTAGTAAGAATATTATAATTCATAGGTGAATTGTCTACTAACTGTTGATAGTTCTTAGCCCCTCTACTTAAAGATAATGTTTCCATGACGAATTTAAATATGCCCTTCGCATATCACAGATATTTTGCCTGTCATATTTGATTTAAATAGTTGTCATTCTGATACTTTTAAATGTTCTTTTCATCAGACAAAGACTTTTAAATGTTAGGCATTAAAATGTCACACTTCTCGTTTAGACTCACTGTTGGGTCATCTTTCCTTCTACCCTCTAACCACCATGAGGAGTTTCTGTAATTGCAGATTTTCAAAAGCCATGCTTTCCTGACACTGGGCCTTAGCACACACTGTCCCTTAGTACCTGGGTAAACTCCTATCTGTCCCTCAAGACTGTTCAGGCATCACTGCCTCTGGAAAAGCCATGACTAACCCTACCCTGCAAAGGGAGAAGAAAAGAAGTCCTCACTGGCATGTATATAAACGTCTATCTTTGAACCTATCACACTGGACAACCATTGAATACTTATCTTTTTTCCCACTAGACTTTAAGCTCCTTAGCACTGTCTCACTATGCCTTTGCCCCACGCATAAAAAAGCATAGTGCATAGTAAAAAATATGGGGTTTTGGATGTGTGGAAGATTGAGTTATTTACGATAGGTGACATGCTGCTGAACATCATTCTACTTTAAAAAACAAATTTTAAGAATTATCGAAAATTTCAAATTAACATTTTAGTGTACATTTGACCCTCGAGCAATACGAGGGTTAAGGGCACTGAGCGCCTCTGGAGTCAAAAAATCCACATATGGGGGCTTCCCTGGTGGTGCAGTGGTTGGGAATCTGCCTGCCAATGCAGGGGATACAGGTTCAAGCCCTGATCCGGGAAGATCCCACCCGCCGCGGAGCAACTAGGCCCGTGAGCCACAACTACTGAGTCTGCGCGTCTGGAGCCTGTGCTCCGCAACAAGAGAGGCCGTGACAGTGAGAGGCCCGCGCACCGCGATGAAGAGTGGGCCCCGCTCGCCACAACTGGAGAAAGCCCTCGCACAGAAACGAAGGCCCAACACAGCCAAAAAAAAAAAAAATCCACATATGACTTTTGACTCTCCAAAAACTTAACTACTGATAGCCTGCTGTTGGCCAGAAGCCTTACCGATAACATAAACGGTCAATTCACACATATTCTGCATATTATATTTATATCTACGTCTATGTTATACATTCATAACATACCTAACTTTTTCTTAATTTTTTCAGTATTTCTCGACTATGTGGTTTGTCTGAGAGTTTTTTCAAATTCTCACAAATCTCAAAAAAAATTTCCAGCATATTCATTGAAAAAAATTCAAGTATAAGTGGACCCACACAGTTCAAATCTGTGTTGTTCAAGGGCCAACTGTATATAATTAAAGAAAAAATATTTAAATATATTACCAAGGATTTGGGTAACATGATGTTTTCTCTCTTAAATGGATTCATCTTCTTAACGAGACAACATACAACTACCACGGCAAGTACTAGAAAGAGTAGTAAAGCAGCAACAATTGGAATCCAAACAGGATCTAAGAAAAGGGAAAAATCACAAATTAGAATTACAGTAGAACACTGCTATACCCGTCAAATAGTTATAAAGTCTTAGTGTTATTCTTTAACAGATTTACATATCAGGTAATTAATATGGTCTGAGTTTTAAAGAATACTGACACAGAAGTCAGGAGAGATGAGTAAAAAATTACATACCTGTCCTAGATATCAACATGATTCTTCCCAGCTTTGAGATTCTAAACTTTCTGTGACTACAATGTCATGATATAATGTGGATAAAATAACTTTTTCATAACAATTTCCTTACAGCCCCCAATACAGAGTGTTTCTAGAGTTCCGCTTTTCTCTCAGTTGAAGAGGCAAAAGAAAAAAATTTTAAATATATCTCTTTAGAAATAAATTCTGGCAATGTCTCTAACTCTTAAAATAATCCAGTCCCACCCTTCTGAATTCTTAAATTGTTATTTATTTAAAGATTACAAAAACCTATAAAAATACACAGATATGTACACACACACACACACACACACACACACACACACACACAGGAAAGTTGAACAGGAATAAAGTCCCCCTGAATGAAAACCAGATACAACGAATAATATAAAATTGGGAAGATCCGTTTCAGAGCACAAACATCTATAATCATGGTTGTATATTTTTCTCTAATGCTGCTTTTTATTTTCAAAGCACAATCTTCAATATTTATTTTTCCATAGTCCTCTCTTCCGAATTAACAGTACTCGGGACTTCCCTGGCGGTCCAGTGGTTAAGACTCCATGCTTCCACTGCAGAGGGGTGAGGCGTGGGTTCGATCCCTGGTCGGGGAACTAAGATCCCATATGCCGTGTGGTACGGCCAAAAAAAAAAAACCAAACAAATCCAAAAACAAACGAACAAACAAAACAAACAAATTAACAGTACTCTACATACTGTGGTGGTGTTTGCCCTCCTTCATAGCATTTTATTACCTTTAATTTCTATTCTAATAATGACTCTGGAAGTTACTCAAATAAATGCCTCTATCACACCTGTTACAGGAGGTGAAATAATTATTACAATAGGAAAAGATAAAATAACCCCATAAGCAACACTGGCACGTTGCTTAGAAGCACTGAGCAGGCAGGTAGGGAATGCTGCTTATGAGCCACGATGGTGCCATCATGTGGACACAATATCAGCCCAGTTTGTAACTCAGGATTTTTTTTTTTAAATAAATCTAGGGCATTTGCATTATTTCAAATTTTATGCATTAATGAGGATTTTCTTACTGCAAATAGTATAACACAAAGTGGTATTAAATGCACTGCATTATTTTAAGTCACCTATTTGAAACCCTCATATAATGGCCTAAAAGTTTTTAGTATTAATTTTAGGTGTTTGGTCTGATTCTTCAGCCTAGATTTCCATTCTTCAAAAAGAAATTTGTACTGTGTTATTTTTTGTACACTTTTTTAACCTAGAAAATATGTTCTAAAAACATCTTGAACAATCAAAAAAATTATATATACACCCAAAGACAATCACCAAAGCATGATTTATCATAGAGAAAAATCTACAAGTAATCAAAAGTCCAAAAACTGAGGAACATTAAATAAATATGATCTTCATAATAAAATGTTCTAGAGATATTAAAAATAATATTAATAAAGTATGTAAAATAACATGGAAAAATATTTATAGCATATGCTTAGAGCAGTATACAAAGTTACATATACTACATAATATGATCAAGGCTATATAGCAAAAGAAAAAACAGGATGGAAAAAAACCACCAAACTGTGAGTAACTGAGTGTTTGTAATTTAGAACTATTTAGATAATTTTGTTTCCTTCTGGCTTTTTATATTTTATAAATTATCTATAATGAACATTTAAATTTCATACCATGAAAAAAAGAGTCAAAATTTTTGTTAAGGTACCTGCCAAATGTTCTGAAGTTCTATCATATGTATCCCCCTCACACCCACAAGAAATAATAAAATAAAAATAATGATTTTAAAATGTGTTATAAAATTGAGCTACAATCCATCATTTAAACCAATCTATATTTATTTTTGGATGTTAATTTCCAGTGCTTGTCCAGTTCACATATCACACAATTTTAGCCAATGAACATTGCTGCTTTTACTTTTTAAACTTACTGTCCCCATAAAGAACATTTTAATGGATATATAACATCTTGTTATATTGGAGTAATAAACTAACTTATATCATTATGCATGATCCTGAAATGCAGACATTTATGCACATGGTTTTAGTTATATTTTTTCTTTCCTGGGTCAAAAGGTCATCACATGGCTTTCTAAATTGGCTGCTTTGTATCTCTTAATGCCTGAAAAATGGCCTTATTTTTAATTTTGAACTTCTCTGAAGAATGGAACTACTGAGTATTTCTTAAAAGAGCAGAGATTTATTGAAATTACAAATTGCCTCTTTTTACATTACCCTATTTTAGTGATCACTCCCTACATTTAGGAAAAAATGGCAAGAACTTACCTTCTGCGCTGTTATTGTCAAAAACGGTAATACAAAGTTCTTCCGACTTCTCAGTTGTAACAGCCCACGTTTCTGAGACTCCTTCTGCTGAAACGCAGTACTCAGAATTCAGTGAGGACACAGGAATACTTAAGAAGCACTGAGTCTCATTACAATCATCTTCTTTCTTTATGTACATTTTATTTGTGGTCTGGAAAGAGGAAAAAAAACAATGAAAACGCATGACTCCTTTTAATTTGGAAAGAAAAAATCAATCATTCAATATGATGAATGTTGGGAACATGTCTGAAAATAGTGTTGATATCAAACAATAAGTCAATTTGTTACTTCAACATGGCATGGTGCAATATATCCATTAAAATGTTCTTTATAGAGATAATAAATTTAAAAATTAAAATAGAGATTATGAATTTAAAACTCAAATAGCAGTAATGTTCACTCTTAGTTGTCAAACCAACAAGTGTTCATTAGTCCTATTCCTCTAGTGCTAGAAACTTAGCTGGTGAGAGAGAAAAGCATCTCATGGTTAAGAATAACACAGGTATTATGCAAAGGCTGTAGGATCTCTTGGCAGTGATACACAGAAGGGATTGAAGCAATCTCTGGGAGTTGATCATTCATTCAACCAGCCACAGTGCATGGATCACTGTGCTAGGGCCTGAGAACACAAAGGTAGGGCAGTGGTGCCTGACCTCAAATAACTTATGATAGAGTGTGGAAGAGAGATAAGAAAGAAATGTAAGAGAGTAACAAGTACTCCAAGAGGACCACTCTATGGAACAAGGAATAACCAGGCCATAGAAGAGGAAACAGTCCACCTAGTCAGAAAAGATTTCGAAGGAGAGATGATATGCCAGCTGAATACTGAAGAATGAGTAGAAATTTTCCAAAGTAGAAAAGGTGGAGAAGGGCATTCTGTGAAAGAGCAGTGTACCTGCAGGCAGCTAAGAAGAGTAAGCAGTTCACCGAAGCACAAATGAAAATGAAGTTGGAAGGAATGGGGAGACAGGTAGCTGGAAATGATGCAAGAGGCCAAATCATGAAGGCCTTGCAGCTCATGCCATGGAAGAGGATTTAGATATTATTTTGCAGCTGATGGGGATTTGTTGAAGCGTTTTAAGCAGTGAAGTAATATGGTCAGATCTGCACTTTAGAAAGACAACTCAGCTAGCAACCCGTGATGTTTTAAAACCTAAATCAGATGTCACTTTTCTGCTTAAATCTTTCCAGAGGCACAATGTCTCACTGAGAATAAGAGTCCAATCCCTCCAAAGCCCTTAGAGGAGTGGCCCCCAGTGAACTCTCTGACCTCATCTGCCCCCGCGCTCTAGCCAGCCTTGCTGCTCCCTTCACATGCCTGGGTGCTATTGCCAGGCTCTGCCTGATACACTCTTCCCACATACGTCCACAGAGTTCACCTCCTAACCTCCTCCAGCCCTGGCTCCAGTTAACACTTCCCAGTGAGGCCTGGCCACCCTGCTGAAAATCACTACTGCCCAGCCCTCTTCTCTGCTTTGTTGTTCTCCACAGTACTCATCACTGGAGTTTTTTTGTCTGTACTGTTCACTGCTATCTCCTGGTGCCTAGAAGGCACCGGGCATGTGCTTAACAAATATTGTTAAATAAAGGAATGGCAGTGCTGTGGAGAATGGATGGCACAGAAAAAGTCTAGTCAAAGTGTGGTCTGCACACCAGTGCTAGAATGTAATCATATCACACTGTAGTACTGGTAGTGTTTTCTTTCAAAAACAAAGATTCCAATTAGAGCTTCATATTATTTCACATCACTACATAACTACCAATGAGGAAGGAAAGATTAAAATTATCCTCATCTTACCAGTGGAGAAATGGAAAAACACAGGTTAATAGCCTAGATTAGGACCATGCTGTTAAAAGAGGCAAAGAAAAACTTAAAATGTTTTCACACGGCCAGTGTTAAAGATTAACGCCAGTACCGATTCCCTTAAGCAGCATTCATATATTTCTTTTTTCTTAGTAAAACTTATGATCCATGAGTCTTGCCTGAATATTCATGAACATTCCACTTTCATTACACCACATATAGGAACAACTTATGCTAGCAACAGAAAAATTTCCATTTTGAAAGAGATGAAATAGAAACATACCTCACTTCCATTTATTCTCACAAACACATTGTACGTGAATGTATAACAAGTATTTTCATCATCATATATGGCTTCTGGTTCGTTTTCATTTACAGTAATTAAAGGGTGAAATATATCAACAATGATTTGGTCTTCCTTCTTTCTGATACCCAGTTTAGGTGGTCCAATTTTCCCTGAGGGGACAAAAAAGAAGTAGAATTTGTACCAGCCTTGGAACTTCACAGTGTATTACATATCACTACCCAAACTCAATCAACCCACTCTTTTTGTTCTTGTTGTTCTAAAGCAGGACCACATGTAAATCACTCCACAGATATCTAGAAGAGATTTTAACTGTCCTTAGCGAATCTTGGTAAAAAGCCTTGACATAATAGAAGCTCTATGAAGTTATTTTTCCTTTATCTTTGCTTCTGTAGATTAAAAAACGTTAAACAGAAAACAGAAAATGTTCTCTAAAAAACGTTTCAGAAGAGGCATTTTAGTTATCTTTGAATCCTCACTGAAACTCTTTGTATTTCCAATGCCTATGGATATCTGGAATGAAGGCTCTATGAAAGTTTGCTAAATACATTCAATTTTTATTATGAAAATCAGAACTAGATATTCACTGATTCCACAAATATTTACTATATGTCTTTGATGTCTGGAAACTTGTAGGTGAACCATTTATCTATTCTTCACGTATTTACTGCACATCTACTGTGCGCCAGGCAGGTCTGTTTTTACTCATCAGTGTATCCTCAGGAACTAGCATACTTTCTGGCACATAGTATGCCCTCGATAAATCTGTGTGGGAAAAATCTGACATATAGATGGTATAATTATCAGGTGACAAAAGCATGGACTCTGGGGAATAAAACTACTTCAAGGGCAAGTAGAGGAGGGGCCTGTAGAAGAGAAAAAGTAGGCAAGATCCAAAAAGAAGGAGCAGAACCGAGGTGGGGGCTGGAGCTGAACTAGGATGAAGGCCATTATGGAACTCTAAAATGTTTAATGTATTAAATTGGTATTAAAATTCCCACAGGCCTTGAGGAGTTAAGGCAGAGGGGAAAACGGAGAGCAGCTCTCACAGTCCTCAGTGAACGCGACTAAGGGAGGAGTGACAGAGGACAGAGAGGAAGGGGTGCACAGTCCAGACCCACACTTGCATGGGGTGGAAGTGTCGCAGCTTGGGAGGGGCAAAGTGAGGGCAGCCTCTTAGCCCTATTTTGTGGGGCTTGGGAGAAGAGAAGACAGGAACTCCCTAAATTCCTCCAAATGTTTCTGGGGCATTCTGATAATTTTTAGCAACTGCTTATAAAAGCAAATATATACAGAAGACATGCATAAGATTAAAATTTAGACATGTATACATTCCACTCACCTTCTTTGCATAAAATAAATTCTCTTGACTGTGCATAGACTGATTCCTCTTGTCCAAGCCTAGCTTTAACTCTAGCCCAGAGAGGACTTGATGGATCATCAATTATGGAAAAGATATTACAAGAATGATGGGAGGTATTACAGGCATCAATCCATTGCCCATCCCTAAAACGAAGAAGAACAAAGACACACAAAGGTAACTTTTATTGTTAATACATAAACTTGAACCATCTCTGTCTGTGCTTTGCTTTTCATTCATAGCATGGAGCTGGTAGAAAGAGCTGAATAAGAATAGGACGGAGAAGCTAGACAAAGTAGGAAACCTTTACTCTTTGGTTAGAAGGTCTATAGTAAATTCATTTACAATAAAGAGGCTCAATTCAAAATAAGACCTGTACAAACCACACTCCACATGTAATTTTAAAAAATCTGTTCTTTAAACAAACCGGTTTCATTGAGTCATTACTTAATTACAGAATCCAACATATTACAATCACTCCTAACACCTGTCAAAAAATTTTTTGACATTTTTCTTTCTATTCAACAGTACATACACTATAGGAAGTAAGAGGACTTCACTGTTTTTCATACAGAACTGTAACCTTTATTTGTCATGCCTTAAAATGTCAGAAGTTAGTGATACTCCTCTACTTCAATTCTGACAGGAAGAAGAACTAAATGGCAGGAAGTATTCTGAAAAAAAGAACTAATTTGCATCCTTATTACTTCTGGAAGTCTATAAGCAGTTCAGGAAGTTTTGCCACATGGGAAGGAACAAGGATGGAAGGAAACAGTCATGAAACGTGCAAGGACCTAGGCAAAAACAGAATGAAAAAGATAAAAGAGTGACACTCACCTATAGGTCATCACCTGTACGGTAAACACAGGGCTCCGTGGCATAATTGGGTAATCCCAAAATAGAACAGTATTCAAGTTATAGGCCTCAATTGTAAGATTGGTTGGTGTCGGCACTGTAAGATGGATGGATGTAAGAAGCTAACATTAACGTTAGAAAACCTCAATATAAGAAGCCAAATTAGCCAAATATGTACTTGAAGAAAAGAATTCACCAGAATAGATAATAAATTTATTTAAATTAAGGTATTTCTAGAAATTAATTGTATTAAAAAATGTATAGAAGTGTTTGAATTCATTTAAAATTACTGAAACAACATTGTAATGCAAGGGGAACACAAACACAGTATGAGCAATAAATTCCTAGAATGTTTGAGGAGTTTTTATAAATAACTGCACTGCCTGTTGCAATAATAATCCTCAATTCATTTAATCACTAGAATTTTCTATATTTGATACCACAGACTGTATTCAATGTCTAGAGAAGAACTGGCTACAAAAGGGATGGTCAATTTCACTCTAAAATACTACCTGGGCTCTCAACCCTCCACCCAGTACTATTACACACTTTTACTACCTTTTCTCTAGCACAGGAATAGATGCCTAACGATTGCCTGACGGAGCCATCAAGCATTCCAGTTTCATCAACATTTTGCTCTCTGAAGTGTGCAGGGCTTTTTTCAAAACATACCCTATATTTCTTCCTGCTTTTGCTCTTTTAAACCAATTTAGAAAACGTTTGTTGATAAGACATGAAAGTGTCACACAAGAGAACAGGCAGAAGTCATTTTAACATCTTATAATCAAACACTCCCACGACCATAATCTAGTTCCTAAAAGCAGCTATTTTTTTCCCCTGCTCAGTGTAAAAGGTTATTGTCCACCACCCCTTAAAAAATTGAACACACACACATCTCCTCCCTTCCTCTCTCTCGCCCTCTTTCTTTCCCTCCTTTCCTTCCCTTCTTCATGAATGAATATGAAGGTATAGACAGAGTTAGCAATATGACCCGAAATTTAAGCTTATTCAATCCTATCTATCTGGAAAACTCCACTAAACATGATGTGCTTATACGACTAAAATAAATAAATGAATAGCAATGTGGTCAGGTGCAGTGGCTTCCAAACATAACTTAATCATCCTAAAAAATTCAAAGAGAGACAAAAGTTTATACTTTTTGAAAGTGTCCCAGATGATAATGATGATCACTTATGTTTACACCTAGTAGACTGCTCTAATAAGAAAAATATTCCCTGGGTTGGCTATTAAGAAATCTGGGTTCTTTCCTTGCTATACTACTAAAGAGTTACTTCAGAATTCCTCACCTGTCAAGTAAGGTGTTAATTTCACACACACAGGATGTTTGCTTACTATTGAAGAAAACACCTACTATATTTTTTCCCAAAATAAAAATTCCAATATTTGAACCCGAACTGGTACACTGTCTCAACTTACAACTATTTAGCACCTGTATTATCGTTTCAAAGCAAAACATGGATGAAGAGTTATACGGACTAAAGGACAATTAGATTCTACTGCCATTTTTTCCCTTTTTTCTGATTATTTTTTCCTTTATATCAGTGGTTTTCCACAAGGGGTGATTTTGTCCCCCATGGACATCTGGCACTGTTGGAGACATTTTTGGTTCTCCTAACTGGGTGTTAGTGGTGTGGTGCTACTGGCTCTAAAGGATAGAGACTAGGGATGCTGCTGATACCCGATAATGCACAGGATAGCTTTCCACATTTTGGCAGTCCAAAATGCCATCAGTGCCAAACGCTGAGAAACCCTGCTTTATTATAATTTTAGGAATCTTTTTTATTTAGGAGGAAAAACTAATTTAAAAACAGAATGCAATAAGAAATCATCTCACACCAGTCAGAATGGCCATCATCAAAAAATCTACAAACAATAAATGCTGGAGAGGGTGTGGAGAAAAGGGAAGCCTCTTGCACTGTTGGTGGGAATGTAAATGGGTGCAGTCACTATGGAGAACAGTAAAAAGGTTCCTCAAAAAACTAAAAATAGAGCTACCATATGACCCAACAATTCCACTCCTCGGTATATATCTGAAGAAAACGAAAACACTAACTTGAAAAGATACATGCACCCCAATGTTCATAGCATCATTATTTACAATAGCCAAGATATGGAAGTAACTCATGTGCCCATCAATGGATAAATGGATAAAGAAGATATGGTGTATATATACACAATGGAATACTACTCAGTCATAAAAAGAACGAATGAAATTTTGCCATTTGCAACAACATGGATGGACCTAGATGGTATTATACTTAGTGAAATGAGTCAGAGAAAGACAAATACTGTATGTTATCACTTACATGTGCAATCTAAAAACAAATGGCAGACTATAACAAAACAGAAACAGGCTCATAGCTATAGAGAACAAACCAGTGATTACCAGTGGGGGGGGAGGGGCAAGATAGGAGTAGGGGATTAAGAGGCATAAACTATGTCTAAAATAAATAAGCTACAAGAATATACTGTACAACACAAGGAATATAGCCAATATTCTATAATAACTGTAAATGGAGTATAATCTATAAAAATACTGAATCACTATGTTATACACTTGAAGCTAATATAATATTGTAAATTATACAATTAAAAAAATAAGTAGATAAATTAAATAAAACAATTTTTTTGATAAACCAGTCCATTTTATGTTTCCCGCTCAGTGAATAGCTTTGGTTACTGTTGAAATGTCTAACTTCCATATGACTCACCAAAGCAGCAAAACAATTTGTGCCTAAAGGTTGAGATTATGAAGTTGGAAGGATGTGTCAGATTCAAGTACTCAGTAAGTACAACATGCCCTTTGATCTGCAGCCAGTGATCAGGCATCTACCATTTTTCTACTTAGTCTTTCTTTCTGGAATACTGTTGGTGGCTGCTGGTACTTACCATCTTTGGTTCTCTAAGCAATTTCCTGGCAGGTGAGTCAGGAAGCAGTGGTCTTGCCAGATTTAGTCCTGGTTTTGGTGGAGTTCCCATGGCCATACACAGCAGCATAGACTAAGGCCTCCTTAACAGGGTTCCTTTTTCTATGGTGCGTTTCACACCTCAACTACAGAAACAACCATCTCAAACAGCTTACATTCTGCGGTTGAGGAGGAAATTAAGGTACCCCCCTCCAGGTTCAATTCAACATTGATATCAAATAATAATCACACATACAAATATAATTTTGCAACTAGATAAGAGGAGAGGTACCTGATGTTAAGCAAACTCATAATGAATCAGAACTTCCCTCAGAAGCCATTTCTTAATTTTAGCATCTTTTGCTTCTCTCGTGGCTGAGAATTTACAAACCATCAGGTCCTGGTTTCTTTTTGTTTAACAGTCCTTCCCTTGATTACTGTCTCTAATCTTATATTTTACAAGAAACAAGAAGAAACCACATGGCACCTTCAATCTGCTTGGAAACCTCCTTCACTAGGCCACTGGGCTCACCAGGCACGTTTCCTACTTTCCCTGCTACTGAAGGTGATGGTGTTGCTAAGCTTCCTGCCACTGTGTAACAAGCATCCTCGTTCTCATTTCCAGTGAAGTTCTTCACTTCCTTTTAAGCCCCCTTTAAAAAAATTATTCCCAGTAGGAATGACATTTTAACTGTATGTACTCAATCTGAGATTAATTTCTGCATTTGAGGAAAAGGCATATAGAAATCAATCTGTATTCTAGAATATCAAATAAAGTGCATTTAAATTTAAGAGGTTACTGAATCATACATTATAAAATACAAACAGCAATAGACTTGTGCTACGTTGGATTAGTTTTTCGTGTGAGTCAGGTGATATTTCCCATAATTTAAGTAAAAGCCTGACATGGTTAGACTAGGATAAGGACTAGGACTAGGATAAACCATAGCTTCCAAAGCAATCAAGATAGGTGGTAGGAGAAGAGGTTTCAATGGAACCAGCAAACAGACATTACTACTAGATTATAGGAGAAACTTTTGAATATTGACACCAAAGGATGTAACCTGTGGTTTTAACGCTACCAGAAGAGAAACCATGCGGTTATTAGACAACTGCCTTTGTCATCTTTGCTAAAATCTCATGATAAATTGACATGAGTAACTTGTTTTCTTAAGTTTCAGAATTTATAACCTAAAGTTTACATGGCTACATATTCAGATAAATAATTGAGGCTTACAGCAAACTTCTATTCATAAAAACTTTACCTTATGTCAATAAAAATATATGTAGAAGTAGCAAGAGAGTGTGGAGTTAAAGGAAAGATCCTACTAGAGTATTTCATGAAGTAGAATAATCTTGCAGATTTCCCTATCTCTTAAAAATGCCGACAGTTTTCTGTAACACATGTTGTTTTTGGAAATGGGTTCAGAGTTATTTGGAGCATTATATCTGCATCCTACCCAGAGTAAACTTTAGCTCTTTTAAGATCTGCTTCCCAGATCTCCTCTAGGAACTAGCAGCTGAGGATTAAACAAAACCAAACAAAGGAGAGAAGAATCACTTTTCATAACATTCTAAGTACAGCAGACAAAAAGGAGCGTTCTGGTTACAACTAACTGTTTCCTGGTGATAAATATGAAAAAAGACCAAGGTAGAGAACAGAAAAGACATATGAAGATCAGCAAGTGGTGAAGCAGTGCCGCTAGATGCGGCAATGGAGATGTCACAGAAGCCCCCAAACCAGCAGCCAGAACAGCTCTGTAATAATTACTGGAGAAGGCAGCAGAAGGGGAAGCAAACAGCTACAGACATCTCCAGGTTTCCTCTGCATGGACGGTGACAGAAGCATGGGCTGCCTCCTGTGCTCCATCCCATAACCACCAAAAGTATCTGTGCCTCTATTGGAAGAGGCAGCCTCAGTAGGTCACCGATTTTTACACAATAGCATTTGAAGACTAAATAAAAGATGCGTACATCTAAGGCCAAACAGAGCTCTGTACTCTGTAGACACCATGTGACTATCTGCTCACCAACCTCTCTATGGGACAAACTGAGAAGCATAAAGAAGTAAGGATACACGGGCCAGTAATTAAATCGTTTTGGAGGATTCTAGGTCATCTGACACTACAACTCAAAAACACACACTCTAAATTAAAGCATCCAGACCCTTTACTGAATGAGCAACTCTCAGAGAAAAGAGCTAGCAACTTCCTCGTGTTAAAGATGAGGGGCCATGGACGTTTTCACAAAGGTCTCTTTTTACACTGCAAAATGAGAAATCCAGGCAGAAAAAGTGAAAAACATCAAATCCGGACTTTGGAATCTTTTTCAGATATATTTATGATTATGATCTATCTACTGAACGGTTTTATAGTGCTGATAAAATAACTTTTTCTTAATGCTTTCCAACTTTTTCTCTTAGCAAGTAGCAGCGTCCCCTAGATTTAAGATGAATAAAGACATTTAAGAATTCTTGCACTTGGTGTTTCAAGCACTCATAAAAGTTTTAAAACGGAAACATCAATATTTGGGGGCTTTGAAATGAATCATATCCATCACTTTGTGAAACTAATGGAAAAACGGTCCTTTTTCTACTTCCTTCTGTTATTTCCTTGCACTTTCAGAAAAAGAGTACCAGAACTAAGGGTTCAAGTGAGGACATCTAAAATATTTCAGGACTATTTCGCTTTCCATATGATAGCTCCTTAGCCGGGTCAAGACCCCTAGTATCCCTGCAGTCTTCTCTTCCTCCTGTCTGTCTTCACGTTTTACCACTCACGCTCTCTTTCTTAAAACGTGGGCCCAGAAGTAATGCACCTGATGTGAATGACATACTTTTCCTCCTTTGCTTTTTTTTAAAGAGATGGGCATATCAAAGAGTGGCTTACACCGAACACGTAATTACCTAAAATCCCCCCAGATCTTTCACTCAAATCACCAAGTTAGAGCTTATCCAAAAAACTTCTCCCCAGCCACTTTTCTGGTCTGAAATGCAGGGTTCTATTATTGTTCCTGTTTATTCAATTTCATCTAATTGGGTTGCATGGCATGCCAATAAATTCTAAGTGAACCAGATCCACCTAGTCCCTGAGAGAAGTCATTTCTCAAGACTAATTCCCTTTTGGACTAATTCATTCTAAGTTGAGAAATAGTTTAGGAACTGAAAAAACTAAAGAGGCCTTTTCAGTCTATGAAGAACAGGAAATAGGTGGAAGAAGTCAGCCACTGAGCTTACTTTAAATTTCTCATATTGATCTGGATGAGTTTGTGTTTTTTAAAGCTGACACAATTTCTCATTCATAACTAAAACACTATTTAAAAATATATTTGTGAAAATAATGATGCACATAATTGAATGATAGTCACCTACATATATTAAACATTTACTACACGACAAGCTACGAGCTCAACTTTGTTACGCATTATCTCAGTTAAGCACCAAAACCATCCTAGGAGGGAGGTAATATTTACCAAAATGAGAAAAAAGGCTAAGAGAAGCTACTTAAAGACTTGACAATGTGTAAAGTTTTGTTGGTTTTAATTAACAAAAGCTGCTTAAGCATCATTTCTATGCTAGTTTAATAAAAGATGGGGAAAATAAGCTCCATATATAAAAAGTAACTGGAGACAATTGTTTTCTGATGACATCACAAGCATTTGCTTCAAGTAATCTTGCCTGATTTATCATACCATCACAATCACATGATGGCACTGCAAAATCTGAACAATGCATTAAATTAAATTATTTATTTAGAATGGACATGATTGAAATGGAATCTATTGAATAGTATTGGGATAATCTAAAATATACTCCCTTAATAAGAAAATTACAAGTAAACTCATTCCTTCTTGTCAGGAACTCATTTAATTCTGGCTCATCTTTCATTCTGATTCTTTGTCCAATTAAAATGGAACCATAAATTATCCATTTAGCTTATACAACAATTGCACTATTGCTGCCAAACTGTATAAGACAGCTCTTTAAAGGGGTTATTTTTCTCTTCAATTCTTTAGGGTTTCTTTATATAGAAGCAAAAGGTGGACCTTTCAAAAATCCATACAAATCATGAATCAGAATAAAATGAAAAAACTATTATTAATACCCTCTTCAATAAATATAATTGAAATGCACTGATTTAAGTATTTTGAATCTCTGAAAAACATATAGATTCCAAAGAAAATAATGAAAAATTTCAACACACCCAGAGCATTACCTAAAGTTAGAGAATGAGAGTTGATAACCAAGTGGAGAAGGTGAGTTAAGAGCCCCACCCCTGTGCTAAAGCAGTATGCTCTTCAGATAATACCCAGAGTGGAAGAACAAACTGGAAGAAGGTAGCTGACACCTGTGTTTATAAAATGCTGGAGTACAGAAGCCACAGAAGATCTTCCTGTGGGGGGAAGGCAGGCAATCCTACTCCCAGGGCCGGCTTCAAGGACATACGAATTGTGTGGTCACGAGCGGCCCCTTGCTCAGGAGGGCTCTGTACTCAGAAGGAAGGGCCGTGCACTTGGTTTAATGCTCTGCCCTAGCCAAGAACTTCAGTCACCCTCTTCCTCTCTTCCCACATCCAGTGAATCACCAAGTTATGCTGACTCTGTCTTCTAATTTCTTCTTCTCCATTTAAACTGCCTCTTCCCATGGTCTCCTCCCAGACTTAAGCAGCAGTCTCCTAAGTGACCTCCGTCCTTTGAGTCTACCGCCAAACTATTTTGTAAGATGAATGGGCTTTCTAAATGGCCTATCTGATCCTGCATGAAATCATTTATCTCCTTAAAATAACCCCATGGTTGCCCACTGACTTGAGCAAGGGAGAGTGAGCCTATTATTTTGCTGGCTCAGCACCTGTACTTCTTTCAGGACCATTATTGCTCTTCTTCTGGGAAGTCTCCTACTGCCATCACCTATAACAATATCCTTCCCATGCAAGCTGGCGTCTGACCCAAGCTAGGCAAATCAGAGCCTTCTTCCAGGATCTGGTTACGCTGGAGGAAGCTGCAAGATGTCAAAACCCCAAAGCTGTCAACATCCATGATTCCTGCCAAGTCGAGAAGACTGCCAACACTCACAGTCAGTAGTAAGAAATGGAGGGTCTGGGCACTTTTGAGTTCCAGGTTCACCTTCTGAGGCCCAGCTGGCATCTGTACCTTTGTGTTTAACTCTCACTTGGATTCTCTGAGCCAAAAAATTCCTTTTTGTCTATGTGAGCCAAAGCTGTGTTTCTGTCCTGTGCTGTTACACATGACAAGGCACTTCATTAACTGGTTCCTACCTCTCCACATATCCTTTCTCCCCTTATATCCTCACACACGTACTGTACAATAAAATGCTTAAATTATTCCACTAGTTCAACCTGCTGTTTCACAGCCCTTCCGCTGCACACACAAGTCTCTCTGCACCTCCAGTTCCAACTCTGGGGTCATCTTCTTTGTGAAGTCTTTCCTGATTCCCCTGCTCAGAGGCACACGCCCATATCTTGCTTTCCAGTAACCTATGTGTTAAGTTCAAGCTCTTATCACAAAGGACTGCAACTGCCCTTGTGGATGACTAACGCCCTAGGTAACGGCAGAGTGCAGAGTTAAGAACTTGGACTCTGGAGCCCAACTGCCAAGCTCCCCAGTGAATAGCAGCAACTTGGTTAGACCTCTCTGTGCCTCAGTTTCTCATCCATATTTGGAGATACAACAGCACCTACTTTATAGGACTTCTGGGAAATGGTGTGATAAGAACTTAAAACAGTGCCTGATAACTGTTAGCTATCAAATCACGATCCTTGAAGGCAGAAACGAAATAATTCCCATTTTTGTATTCCCAACACCTGGCACAATTTCTTTTTCAAGGAATGACTTATTTGTTTGCTTGAGTTCTAAACGGCAAGCCAAAGGAGAGCTGGATATGAATGGAGCACATCTAACAAGTGTCACTGAGGAAGTCATAACACAGAGGTGCAGACCCAGAATTTGCCAAGGGTAAAGGAAGCTGGGTCTCCCTGACCCCTTCCAGGCAGCTGCAAACTGCCTGCACAGAGGAGGCACTCAAGACTGTCCAGTTTTCTGAAAATCTAGGTTTATCCCTTTTGCAGAAAAACTACTGATTTCACGGGAGCTCTTAATTATCATTATACCTAGCTTTAGAAAAAACATGTTCTCATGTTTCCTGGGAAACATCAAAAAGCAGGCGGAAATAAACGAGGAACTAGGCTATGCGAAGAGACCTACTGTCTGACACATGGGCTCGTGAGGGCACGCACTGGACCACTTCCAGACTTACACGTAAGAGGCAGTTACTGCCTTTTCATAATTCTCAGCTGGCGAAAGAACTTCTAAGGATTCGGGGCCTACCTTACGAATATTTAAGTCATAAGCTGTGGCCACAGTGTACAGCTGCTGACCAGGGAACTCACTTATTTAGAAATTAATTAAGAGAACGTG
Source organism: Physeter macrocephalus (assembly GCF_002837175.3). Lineage (NCBI taxonomy): Eukaryota > Metazoa > Chordata > Mammalia > Artiodactyla > Physeteridae > Physeter > Physeter macrocephalus. The sequence goes on along the minus strand of NC_041223.1, from coordinate 26,919,324 downwards.
TTTTGTTGTTTTGGTAACCACGGAAGGGGCCAGAGAAAGGGAAGTGAAGGCTGCAAACCGCGGAAACCCTGCGTCGCCTTCCCGGCGGCCGCCCCCTTAGGACCCGAAGCCACCGGGCGTCAAGGACAAATGCGGACGCGGCCCCTCAGCGGGGGGGAGGGTTCCTGGCCGGTGGGATTCCCTCCCTCCCCTCCCGTCCCCACCCGGTCGCGGCGCTGCCGCGAGCGACAATACCCGAGGACAGCTTCTGATCCGCGGCGCCCATCTCAGCCCAGCTTCCGGCCTGCACGATAAGGACGAGGAAAAGGAAGAGAGCCATGCTGCTCCGGACCGACTCGGGTGCTGCCCAGAACTGCGGGCGGCCCCCAGCGCGGCCCTAGGGCCTAGGCCTGGCGTCATTTCCTCCACCGCAGACTGTCCCGCCAGCGGGAGGCGGAGCGTGGACGGGAAAGTGGGGCGCGGACAGCGAACCCGCGACCAGGACTGGGACGCCAGCCTGGACGGGAGGCGGGGCCAGAGCGGGGGAGGCGGGGCCGGGGCCGGAGAGGCGGGCACGGGGCGCGGAGGCGGGGCGCGGAGGCGGGGCGCGGAGGCGGGGCGCGGAGGCGGGGCGCGGAGGCGGGGCGCGGAGGCGGGGCGCGGAGGCGGGGCGCGGAGGCCGCCTCTGTGGAAGCTCGGTGTTAGGGGCACGACAGTCAGTGGTCGCGACCTTGGCTCGCAGTTTTGTGAGTAACTTGGGTCCAAAGGTCATGTTCTTTCAGCTTTGTACGACCTTCCGTGATGCATCGTCCTCTTTTTGCAGTGTTCTGGACTTGCAGAACTTTGCCCTAGGCCACAACCCAGCCACAATGCTTACTTTATCTTATATAAGACTTCGGCATCAGTGCGTCTGGGAACTTAGATTTTAGGGCAGAAAGAGCCCTTACACGCCTTCTCTGATCCCTGCATTTGTAGCTGAGGAACCCGAAGCTTCGCGGGTGAAATGGTTTGTGCAAACTTGCACAGCCCAAATAGAATTGGCTCGGCCAAGAACTACTTTATTCTTGGAGGAAAAATAACTTGCATTACCTTTTCAGCAATTAAATATCAAATAGCGATTTATTAAGCAGCCTCTCATCATGAGATCTTTCCTGTCTGACCACATCTCCTATTATTCTGCATCATCTCACCTATTCTACTCGAGGCGCATTGGCCTCTGCCCTTACTAGAACACTCCAGGCTTGTGCTCAGGTGTGCACATGGCTAACTACCGCACCTGCTTCAAGTCTCTGCTTATCATGACCTTCTGCAAAAATTTGAAATTGCAACCCATCTTCCTGTCCTCTTTACACTGCCCTACTGTTTATTTTGTGGCACTTACCTTCCCTCACACTCTATGATATGCATATTGATTTTATTTTTCTCCCCCTTCTAGAATGGAAGCTTTGTAGGGCTGAAATCTTTGGCACTCATTTAGTATTTGTTGGATGAACGAAGGCATGATTACACTAGCATTAAGTAAAAATTTTAGAGAAAAACCTTATGAAGATGCTGTACAAACTAGAGAGGATTTATTTATATTAATTTATTTATATGAATAAATATTCATTTATTTATATGCATAAATATTCATTTTACTTATATGAATAAATCCCTTAGCTTAGTATTTCTGAAAATCAATGTGAACCACCTGGGTTCTTGTTAAAATGCAGTTTGGATTTAGTTGTTCTGATTCAGGTTGGGCCTTGAGAGTGCATTTGTAACAAAATACACAAAGAGTGCCAATGCCACTGGCTCTAAGGCCACACTTTGCATAGTAAGACTTTAACTCAACTAGACTAAGTTTTGGGAAATAATTTGTTTCATGTATTTGTGATGTCCACTGTCTTAGTCTGTTTGGGTTGCTATAATAAAATACCACAAACTCAGTAGCTTATAGACAACGGAATTGTATTTCTCACAGTCTGGAGACTAGAAGTCCGAGATCAGAGTGCCAGCATGGTCGGGTGAGGGCTACTCTTCTGTCTAGCAAGCTTCTAGTTTCCTGGCATGACAGAAGAAGGAAGGATCTCTCTTTTATAAAGCACTAATCCCATTCATGAGGGTTCTACCCTCATGATTCAAGCACCTCCCAAAGGCCACACCACCTAATATCATCACCTTTGGGAGTTAGAATTTCAACATATGAATTTTGGAGGCACACAAACATTCAGATCATAGCACTCACTATATAAAATTCTAATCATTGAATTAGAATTTAATCATTGCAAGGATACAAGGGTAAGTAAGAAATGATCGTTGTTGTTTAGGAGTTTATGGAGCATAACATTCAAATCAATTGAACATAATATTCAGTTTAGTGCAGTAAATATCTTCGTAGCAGACATCACAGGTTGGCTTACCCACGAAGTAGACTCTTGGGGGAGATTGATGTGCGAGACATGCTCTTGTATGCTCTTGGGATCGATTCCTGTGAAAGGGAGGTGGAGGGAACAGGAATGAGAAGGGGAAGATGATCCATAATGCCATCCTAACAAAGGCTTCAGCTGACCCCTTGGAGCCAGGATGGCCTTCTAGAGGTATCTTTGAATTGGCACAAGTGGCTTTACCTTCAACTCCCAGCATTGATTAGTCATTGGATACAAACCATCCAGAGAGGGGACATGATTTGGGGTTGCCTGTTTCTTTAAGTAAGGCATTCTCCAAAGAGTACTGGCAGCCTAGGGTGTCTGCCAGTAGCACTCCCAGCAGCAGGGCGAGGATGGAGCTAAATCTCCTAGTCCTGGGCAGAGCTTCACAATCAGCATCCATCGGTGGCCCTGTGCTAGTCACTTGGAGACTAAAGATATTTATTAATTCACTAAATATTATTGAGTGCTGCTGTGTGTATCCAACACTGCTACACACTGAGGTGTAGACCTGAGCAAGACAGACATGGCCCCTGCCCTAATGGAGCTTACAAGCTACTGAGGGATTAAGCAGGTGTTAATCAAGCTATTATAAGTACTGAACTTATAACTATTATCAAGGAGAGTCATGGATTTACAGGAGCATAAACAGGAACTTAGTCTAAGTTTTAAGGCAATTCTTTCTTTAGGCGGTTACAATTATGTTAGGACCTGAAGGATAAAAGAAGATTAGCCTGAATAAAGCTGGGGGAAGGGAGAGTCACAGAGAGGTAAGAGGAAGATCAGTAAAATAATTTTAAAATCCAATAAGTAAATCTTATATAGTCACACAGAAGGTGAATGAACAGTGCCAGTTCCCTTGGTAAACATCTAATGCCTAATGGCCAGAGAATATCCGAGTATACGTTGGTCCCCACTATATCCTCTGGTGAGTTTTTAAAACAAAAAAAAAAAAACCAGTGTGGGCTATGGGGTGGGTAAATCCAGGGCCAAGTGTAAAGAGAAGTGCTGCTCAGGAGCAAAGCTGCATTTTGTAGGCCACGTTCAACATGGCCTAGAGGAAGTTACATAAAGGCCAAATAAAATAATTTAAGACATTAAAACTATGTTGTAATAGGAACAGAGAGTGGGGGTACAGTGCAAACTACACTTTTGGCTCCTGGCGCTGTGCATTTCCTTCCCTTTTTCTCTAGAGCAGAAATGTCTGCCACTTTCCCTGTAAAGGAAACAGATTGAAAAGTTTGTGGCTAAAGCATTTATTTTTTCTTTTTAAAATAAATTTATTTCGTTTTTATTTTTATTTTTGGCTGTGTTGGGTCGTTGTGGCTGTGAGCGGGCTTTCTCTAGTTGCGGCGAGCGGGGCTACTCTTCGTCACGGTGCGCGGGCTTCTCATTGCGGTGGCTTCTCTTTGTTGCGGAGCACGGGCTCTAGGCACGTGGGCTTCAGTAGTTGTGGCACGCGGGCTCAGTAGTTGTTGGACGCAAGCTCTAGAGCGCAGGCTCAGTCGTTGTGGCGCATGGGCTTAGTTGCTCCGCGGCATGTGGGATCTTCCCGGGCCAGGGCTCGAACCTTTGTCCCCTGCATCAGCAGGCGGATTCTTAACCACTGCTCCACCAGGAAAGCCCCTGTGGCTAAGGCATTTAGTTCTGAATTCTGATTGTTCTATAAATTAAAGCTGATACTCCCCTACCTTCTCACACTCTACCCTTGCCTCCACACTGCCCCTTACTTAACTATGTTTTAGCCATTATGTATCCACAAACACATAAGCACTGAAATTGTGGTGGTTATTACAAAGAGAAGAACAGGATTATTGGAGCATACATTCTCTCTCTCTTCCACTAGAAAGTAAGCTCCTTATTTTCTTCACTGTCATATCCCCTGCATCAGGGTAAGTGCCTATAATTCCATTAATATTTATTGAATAAATGTATGAATGGACAAAGCAAGCTTGTGAACAAAGCAAGCTTGGGGGAATGTCGCAGGTATAGTTAAACTTATGGTCGATCAAGCTATAATTGAATCACTGATGAGAATTTAGCCATGTTTGGATATCATACTGGTACCAAACCAAGTACTATCTGTTCTTGCCCTGCACACAGCCCCCTTTTGAGGAGACCTCTCATGCTGACGTCTGATCATATCAGATCAAACCCCTGACTCAAAGGCAGTTATCCATAGACTGCAGAGTCTTGTAGTAGATGGCTTGTTTTGGAGCACTGCCTAAGATCAATGCCACATGCTAGATTATGACTGTGGCAGGCATTGTTCATTGACTGACTGCTAATAACCTTTCTCCTTGCTTCCTTCCCACTATAGAGTCTATAAAAGCTAAATAGTCACTTTCCCAACCTTCATGGCAGCTGCATAGTCATATGACATAGTTCTGGTCAACAAGACATAAGCAGAAGTCTGTGAGCACGTGTGTGTGTGTGTGTGTGTGTGTGTGTGTGTGTGTGTGTGTGTGTGTGAGAGAGAGACAGACAGACAGACAGACAGACAGATGCAACAAGAGAGCTCGCTGGCTTTGACCCTTCTCTAATCTTCCTGCCTTAAATGTAGGCACATGATGCCTGGATCTGCAGCTGCTATCTTGCAACCGTGAGGAAACGCGATTAAGGATGAAAAACCAACAGCTAAAAATGGAAGAATAGAAAAATAGAGAACCTGAGATACTGATGTTAGCATTGAGCAGCTAAACCAATATCTGTAATCACCTACCTCTGGACGCTTGTCATAGGAGGAAAAATAAAGCCCTATTGATTCAAGCCATTGCCAGTTTGGTTTTCTGTTAATTAAGTTGACATTTTTTCTCACTCAATGTCAGACCAACCTAAACAAATTCTCTTTCAGAGAGCTGGGATGTAAACCTCAATGGAAGGAAGGTTGGCTGAGGAGGGCAGGGAGGGGGAGGGAAGAAAGAAAAAAGAAGAAACAAGAAACTCAGGGACAGAAAGTAGAACACTAGAATAGTAGGCAAAGAAGATCCCTTGTTGAGGGGAGAACAAGAGGCCCAAGTCTTGGAGCTGCAGCAGCAGCCAGAGGCTTCATAGCACTGCTGTGTACCCTGAAGAGTGCTCCCCCAGTGTGGTCCCTAAGGACCGGCTTCAATGGTGATTGTTTCCTCTTTTGACTTTCCCATACATTTGCACCAAAATTCCTTGTCACTAAAGGTAATCAGAGTGTCTCTGTCCCTTGCAACTAAAAGAACCCACCTAACATAATTTCCAGCCATGTGTGGTCAGTTCCATAAAGGACAGCTATCGCGTTCTTTTAGAAAACATTTCTCAATATCACACAAAACACCGGGCTGGATAAACTGTTGCTGAGCAAGAACGAAGCAATGTAAAGAAGCATGCAATTTGTCTTCAGTGCTTCGCACTTCCTCTTTCAGAGCTTCTTCCTCTCAGAGTGCTTTCCCACATCACACCAATGGCCTCTTGCTGCTTTTCAGCTACCCAGAGTCCTCCTTTGAGAATACCTACAACTGCCCTGGGTCACAAGGCTTCAGCTTAAGGTTTCTCTCCACCTTAATCTTTGATCAACATTTAGATAAATGGTTCTGTAATCTGCAGGCAGATGCTTTTAGCTGGCTCTGAGTAAAGATGAATACACAGATTAATTTATAGATATCAGCATTTTGAAAGCCATTTTGGGGTTAACACTCCTATATATTTTAGCATTAAAACTTTCTAACTAGCATAACAATGAATTTACAACCGTGACATTGGAGGTCTTGACAAAAACCGAGAGAGTAATGTATTTTGCTCTGAAAGAGGGGTCTTTTAGGTACCTTTAAAATTGTATGACAACCCACTTTCCAAAAGACAGGGCACCCCTAATACTAGTTACTGCAAACTAGCAGCTCATGGACTAAAGTCAGCCTGTAGACATGTTTTGTTTGGTCAGCAGAGATAATTTTATTTTCGTTGGTTCTAGGTAGAGTGTAGATTCCTTTTAAGTTTTTGATATTTATATTTATTAATATTATCCTGTACACCAATACTGGGTTTCTAGAGCAGAGCAGATTATTATTTACTTACAGCAAATAATCATCCCGTCTCCCCTTTGTCCCAATTCTTATCCCTGGGCCATACGATGTCATGTTACTTGTAACAGTGTCTCCTGTAGGTGAGCAAATCACTCTCCCCAAAATCAACCTACACATTTATATATCTCTCCCTTTCTGAGAGAAAAAGTGAAAGCTTTTGCTCCCTCTTGTGAACAGATTCTCCTTGAGGACACAAAGGAGACGGATCCTGGGTTCTTACCCTTTTGGATGTGAATAAATTTATCCACATACAAGATAAGACTAGAGTCTCCAGCTTTACATCACAGAAGATGTCTGCATGGTCCTGCGGGGGTGGGGATGAGGTGGGGTGGGTATGTGAGGGACTTTCATTGCTCTTTGACTCTAAAGAAAACAAAAAGCTCTAGGTAAATCTCTCTGGAATTCTCATTAGGTAATCACTCATAAATTCACGTCCAGTCTTGTTCTTTTAGCTCAGATCCCAAATGTCAGTAAAATTTGCTCAGAAAATCATAACATGAAACATAAAAACATAAAAATGTTCTCTACAGCCTACCATTCCCCAGTTGAACCACAGACCCACTGTCTCATTCACTTCACACATTGCTTGATTTATGCTACCTTCTGGGTTCTTGTAGGCATTTGAGTTTGGGACCTCTACTTCATATCATTCTTTAATTTAAATTAACCTTTAGTGAAAGCTTTCCACGAAGCTATCACGATCATTACTTTGATCAAAGAATGTATATGTCCTACCATCCAGACCTCTATAAAGAGAATTGAAATACATTAAGTTTGTGTGAAAGAAGAATTCATAATATGATATTTTGGACTAGAAATCAAACCAAAATAAGAAGGTAATTTCTTACCACTTGCTATAGACTGAATGTCTGTGTCCCCCCTCACCCCAACAATTCATATGTTAAATCCTAACTCCTGGGCTTCCCTGGTGGCGCAGTGGTTGGGAGTCTGCCTGCTGATGCAGGGGACGCGGGTTCGTGCCCCGGTCCGGGAGGATCCCACGTGCCGCGGAGCGGCTGGTACCGTGAGCCATGGCCGCTGGGCCTGCGCGTCCGGAACCTGTGCTCCGCGGCGGGAGAGGCCGCAGCAGTGAGAGGCCTGTGTACCGCAAAAAAAAAAAAAAAAAAAAAAAAAAAAATCCTAACTCCTAATGTGATGGTATTAGGAGGTGGGCCCTTTGGGGGGTGATTAGGTTATGTGGTGGAGCCCTCATGAATGGCATTAGTGCCCTTATAAGAGAAACCCCGGAGAACACACTTGTCCCAGAAGATGACAGTCTATGAGCCAGGAAGAGGACCCACACCAATTCTGCTAACACTTTGGTCTTGGACTTCCCAGCCTCCAAAACTGTGAGAAATAAATTTCTGTTGTTTATAAGCCACCCAGTCTATGGTATTCTGTTACAGCAGCCTGAACAGACTAAGATATTATTCCAAAGTATGTAGAGAACAATTTTATCTACATGGAAATTTATCATGTGGAAGTGTATTAATCTTGTTACAGAATCCAGGCTGCTGGTTAGGAGTGAGCAAGACGGGCTTTTCTTCAGTCAGTTCATCATCAGACATTTTATGAGAGAGACAGTAAGTGCAATGGTGAAGCATGAAGCCTCTGAAGCTGGTCTGCCCGGGTTCATCACCATTGAATAACCCATGTGGTCTTGGTCAAGTTACTTAGCTTCTCTGTGCCTCAGTTTCATTACCTGTAAAGTGGAGATAGAATAATGTATACCACATAGGATCATTGTGAAGTTTAAATGAGATAGTTTTGAACATTGCTTAGCCCCAGCCCTGACAGGAAAGTAGATAAATGTTAGCTGTATTATTATTTGCTCAATATCCCCCAACACAGTGATATAGATAAGAATAAGCTATCATTCCTTTTCTGAAGGAACTTATTTTATAAGAGAGAAGGGGGGAGTTGTAAACTAAAAATGGTATCATAGTTTTATTTGTCTTGTAATAGAAGTCTGCGCCAGCTCTAGGGAGAACACAGCAGGGAGTGGTCAGTTCTACTCAAAGTGGTGGAGAATAATCAGGAAATTCTTTACAAGAGGCAGGGATCTTTGAACTAAATCTTGAAACCAGTTTTTATTCTTACCTTGGTCTCCTAGCAACCACCAAATACTGGCAGACAAAATAAAATAGAAAAATTCAACAGTACGTTTTTTCCTCTTGACTACTAAGAAATGACTATCTTTGACCAAAAAAATGCTCACTGCCGTAAATTTCAATGATACAAGTACCAAATCTGCTTGCATTTCCCCTGTTTTTGCCTTTTATAGCCCCTGAACTACAGACCCACAAACTCTGCACCTCTACCACTCTCCATTCCTTAGTCATTCATGTCAGATTTAAGAATGTTGGCAGTCAGGTAGAAGACCATAAGAACTTGTTTGGTTTTTTTTTTGAGGTATAATTGACATATAAAATTTTATTAGTTTCAGTTGTGCAACATGATTCAACATTTGTATACATTGTGAAATGATCACCACAATGTTTAATTAACATCTAACATCACACATAACTACAACATTTTTTTCTTGTGATAAGAACTTTTAAGAGCTACTCTCTTAGCAACTTGCAAATATACAATACAGTATTATTTAAAATTTTTTTTTTTTTTGGCTGCACAGTGCGATGCAGAATCCTAGTTCCCCCACCAGGGATCGAACCTGCACCCCGTGCATTGGGAGCACGTTGTCTTAACCACTGGACTACAAGGGAAGTGTCTTTGTAACTTTTTTTTTTTTTACAATACAGTACTATTAACTAGAGTCACCATGCTGTACATTACATCTTCATGACTTACTTATTTTATAACTGGAAGTTTGAAGTTTGTACCTTTTGACACCCTTCACCCATTTCACCCACCTCCACCTCCCACCTCTGGCAGCCCTTCAGTTTGTTCTCTATCTATGAAAGAGATTGCTTATTAAAATCAAGATGTAATGAAGTTAACACTTATCTCTTAGGCCAAAAGAGGGAGGAAAAATTTAATTGTGACCTAAGTGAAGATATTAGCATAATTAAAAAAAAACTGCATCAGAAGAAGAGGAATGGTTATGATGGAAACACAGAAAAAAACGTGGAGTTCAGGAAGGTAAAACTGTTTAGTGTGCCCCCAGCAGAGTCCCAGAGAGAGATGTCATTTCCTGATTTTGCATGTATGTAGTCCCTTTGTCAGAGAATACTGCAGTTAATTAAGAGTGTGGTAAACCAGACTGCCTGGGCTCAGATCCCAACCCCATTATTTAATAACTTTGTACATTTGAGTAAGTTATTATACCTCTGTGTGCCTCAATTTTCTTGTCTGTGAGATGTGGATACTCACCTCAGTAGGGCAGATGTGAGGATTCAGTGAATGGGGGTAAGAGTATTAGTGCAATGCCTGGCAGAGAGACAGTGCTTGAGAAATCATAGCTAGTATTTCTCTTTTCTTAGCGTCATCTGGTCACAGTTTCATCATCTTTCCCCTGTCCCCAAATCCCAGCACACTCTATATACAAGCCCATTCCATTTTGACATTTGTGACACTAACTTCGGTTTTTTAGTGGGGCTGAAGCTGAGACTTTGGCTAGTGGTGTTAGGTGTGATGGAGGAAATTTTCACATACTAGTGTATGTGGAAGTCATTCTGGCTTATACATGATCTGGCTTGAATTTTATGCTAACTAGAACAGCCTGTCTTATGGCCTGTCAAACATGCATTATACATCTGCATTAACCATTAAAGACAAGAATGTATTTAAAAATCAAAAATGGAGTAAGCATGGTCCAGGCATCCAAAATAGAGCAAGGTGGCCATTGTGAATATAGTTTCAGGCATGTTCCTGCATCACTGAGAACCTGAATTTTCTGAACTGTATCAAACTCAAGGACAACATCAGCCGTTCTCAAAACAATATCTGCTAGAAGCTTCCAGCTGCAACCTTATGGTCTCATGGTAACTATGCAACCAGTTCAGATCCCAACCAATCCTTGCATAACAATCACCCTTATTTCTTGCCAGCTCCAGTGATAATTCTTGACAAACGACTTATGTAATTTTGCAGGGTTTGCCTTTATAAGACTCCCCCATTTTGTGGTCCAGCAGAACACAATTCAAATGCTTCTTGAATCTGTGTCTCCCAGGCTATATAGTTCTCAGTTTGGCTCAAATAAAACTCTTTTCTATTCCTGTTATAGATTGTTTATTATTTCTGTCAACACTTGAAAGCCTGATAAAACTCCTCAGAGCACATGCAACAAACAAGCCGAGGATGGTCACAGAATATTGGGGATTTGCTGACTGTCATGAAATGTTCAGGAGCCTTACACAGGTGCTAGGCCATATGCTCTGATTTTTTTTTTTAATTAATTTATTTTTGGCCGCCTTGGGTCTTCATTGCTGCGTGCAGACTTGCCCTAGTTGCGGCGAGTGGGGGCTACTCCTCGTTGCAGCGCACGGGCTTCTCATTGCGGTGGTTTCTCTTGTTGCAGAGCATGGGCCCTAGGCTCAGCAGCTGTGGCACGTGGGCTCAGTAGTTGCAACTCACGGTCTCTAGAGCGCAGGCTCGGTAGTTGTGGCACACAGGCTTAGTTGCTCCGCGGCATGTGGGATCTTCCCGGACCAGGGCTCGAACCCTTGTCCCCTGCATTGGGAGGCGGATTCTTAACCACTGCGCCACCACGGAAGCCCTGATTTTTTATTTTTAATATGTATGTTTTACTAAATCACTTTGCTATACACCTGAAACTAACACAATATTATATTCATTCATTTATTTAGTTTTTGGCTGCGTCAGGTCTTAGCTGCCGTATGCGGGTTCTTTCATTGCTGTTATCGGGCTTCTCTCTAGTTGTGGCGTGTGGGCTCCAGAGCGTGCAGGCTCTGTAGTTGTGGCGCGTGGGCGTAGTTGCCCCGCGGCATGTGGCGTCTTAGTTCCCCGACCAGGGATCGAACTGGCGTCCCCTGCATTGCAAGATGGATTCTTAACCACTGGACCACCAGGGAAGTCCCTGTATCCTCTGATTTAAATGGGACTGGGGACCTCTTGAGATGACCTTGAACCCTGCCTGCAACTGGGACTCAGGAACATAGACCCTGATATGAAGGACCGAAGGGTGAGAAGCAGGCCTCTGAGAGAAAATCACCATGAGAGAGAAGGCTGGCAGGGGGACCCATGATAGGCCACAGGGCCAGACGATTAGTGAGATGAACAGCTTGATAGAATCGTGACTGACCTCCCACTACAAGAAGGAATTCTGCCAGCGACAGCCTTCAGACTTGAACTGCAACATCGGCTCCTGGGTCTCCAGCCTGCCAGCCCACCCTGCAGATTTTAGATGTGCCAGCCTCCATAATAATATGAGCTAATTCCTTAAAAATGCATCTCGCTTGGCTTATGCAATCGTGCTTAGTGTTTCACACGTTTAGTTGGTTACTTATAGACTATGCTGATAGCCTTTCTGACCAAGTCAGGGAGAGCGTGGGGATGTGCTCTGAACGCTGTGGTTGTTCTTGCAGCACCTCTCCCAGCCCTCCCCTGCTACGTAGCAGTCATGGGTTTTGGGTTGAGTTGCCCCAGCCCTACATTCTAGGCCCTCCTCAATTATTCAGGGCAATTTGCCTTCTCAAGGTCCATCAACTTAAATGTAAATCTCATCCAAAAACCCTCTCTCAGAAACATCCAGAATAATGTTTGACCAACTGTCTCAGCACTGTGACCCAACCAAGCTGACGCATAAAATTAACCATAGATACTAAATGTAAAGTTAGACTCTGGGCACTTTCTCAGGATAATACAATTCACTGGCTCATAGGTTTTTCCTACTCACTCACGTATTGGTTTGTGATATGGACACAACTGGGTCTTGCTATTGCAGTCTGGGGGGTCTTTGTCTCCAAGCCGGCTAAGGAAGAGGGTAGGGGCTGGCATAAAACCAAATTCCCAGAAGCAGGCCTGGGAGAGTCAGAAAAGGCCTAACTTCCTAGCTACACAGTTGAACTTGGACCTGACTACCTGTGAGAAACAAAACGTCCAGATAAAGGCAAATTAGTAGAATCTGCTTCCGGAAGAAGACAATTGGTATCCACTACAGTTTTCACATACGTGCTGGGCATGGTACCTCAGGAAAATTGGAAATCTGAGACGGAGGCAAAATTAAGGAGGTGAATAGTATCCTGATCTTGACTTGCAGGACCTGGGCCGAATTTCTGACTGGGTGAGGATGCAGGTAAAACCCCCAATCCTTAAAATTTTCAGCAACGTAATAGTTTCATTATACAATGATTATTGTAATGATGACTGTATTACATTTAAGTTACTTTTTGTTTTTTAAAGTTAAAAAAATGAAAATAGAGACATAACAATTTTTGATGGTAAAAATTGTTGTCATTTTCTCTGTCAAAAAAAATTAGAGCCTAGAAGTTTATATAGCTGTGGCGAGGCGTTTCCTTTTTCGAAGGTGTTAAATTCTAATCATTACTTCATCATCACTTCAAAAGATTTGTTTTTTTCAACTCTGTGGTTGAAAATGCGTGTGTTAATGCATCAGCAGTGAAGAGGAGCTGGGGACTTGGTTGAGCCCCACAACTGTAGTTTTTAACTAGATCACTCATTGTACACATTGCTTTAGTCCAGATTTACGTGAACGAACACGTCTATTTTACATGGAAGATTCTGGAACAACAACAACAAAAATGGACCACGCATACAATGTATTTTTCAAAGGTGAAGATTTGGATTTAAAAATCTGTAAACCCAGTGTGGTTTGGAGGTTAGGAAATGAGAAAGAGTAAAACATCTAAAGATGTTTGAAGAGCCTAGACTTGCCACTAGCTACTGTGGCCGCTGAGCATTTTTAATGTGGCTTGTCCAAATAGAGATGTACAAAATGCTTACCGGATCTGGGAGACAGTACAAAAAAAAAAAAAGTAGGACGTATTAATATTCATTTAATTTTGATGATATGTTGAGCAATCATAAATTTTGACTATATTGGGTTAAAGAAAATATATTATCAAAACTAATTTCATCTGTCTCTTTATACTTTTTTATGCTTATTTAATGTATCTATTAGAGAATTTCAAATCACATAGGTGGCTCGCATGAACATCTCCCAAGCTAGAAAATGATGTCCTTCATTTCTGCCATTTTCTTTACATACCTGTGGTCACCATGTTGGTCTCAGGCTCTTTTTCTTGGTTACTGTTGAGGTTTAAAAACAAGTAAGCAGAGAGAGGAGAAAAATAGCCTCCAAGTTTTTCTTTTCCCTTCCCTCTTTTCATGAATAGTCTTACTATTACATTTCTTACCTGCCACAGACGTAACTGATTCTAACAACTTTTTGTTAAAAATTAATTTTATTTCCCAACATTGTAGTTTGTTTTCCCTACCATGTTCTTAACTGACTCCTTCTGTATAGGTGCTGATACATATACCTCACAAGGTAGTTCTTCAAAAATCCTTTCCTGTTAGTGTTCGGGTGTGGCCTTAATTAGACAAACCTAACGTTCATCACTATTTTCTTCCATTTTTGCTGGGCTGTTCTCATCCTCCTCCAGCATTTTACCCATTTGCAAGAAAGTGTTATGAAAGGTGAACTTACTCCTTGCCAGGAAGGAAGAACAACGCATTTTCTCGCCAGTAGAAGCACATATATGAGTCATGTTCACAGCGTAATCCTTTCCTGCATATGTATGTTACTTAAACATTTTCTTGCCAGCCTTTAAATGCTTTTTTGTGTATTTAGTATTATCTGTTAGAATCTGGAGGACTAGTTAGCATTAAGGTCTGAGCTGTTATTTTTCTTACTTTACTTGCTGTAGTGGGATGAATGAAGTCTCTACTGAGAAAATAGATGAATTGGACAACGTTATGTTTGGGCATAGTTTTATGAAGACTCGGCTACTGTTACTCTTTAAGATTGTTACTAATTGAAGCATCCTCCATACACTATACCTTGGGACCACACAGACTCTTACACTTGAACTTAATATAGTAGAAGTTTGACATAAAGCACACTGATTAATTAAAGGCAGTTCTCTTTAAGATTTTATTTCTGGCTACTGGAACTCACTAATGTTTACTTTGATGATTCTGTGTAGAGGAATCTAACTTTGAATGACTGATTTTGACTCCTAGCTTAGGCAATTTGAATAGAAAATTCTACAGTTATATGCAAAGGTAAATTTGTTCTATGTTCTTTTAGACTCCCAATCAATTTTAAAATGTACTATATTGTGAGTTTTCTTTTTTTGTTTTATATCTGTATTATCTCAACAAGAAATGTATATAGTTTCTCAAGCCTTATATTGACCTTTACTCTCTGCTCTAGACTATAAATTTGAAATCAAATGTTTAATAAATTAAGGCTCTAGAATGGGCTACTTACTGTTTCCAGAATTTTTGTATTAGAAAATCTAAAGAATGTTCAGCCTAAAATCTAGAATTAGATCTTCCTTCCCCCCCTTTATCTCTTCCTGTCCTTTCTTTCTCTTTTCTTTCTTTCCTTTCTTCTTCCCTCCCTCCTTCCCTCTCTCCCTTCCTTTCCTTCCTTCCTTCCTTCCTTCCTTCCTTTCTCCTCTCATTCCTATATTCTTTCCTTCTATAAATTCTTACTATGTGCCAGTCACTGTTCTAGGTGCTAGGGATAAAGCAGTGAATATAACAAAGTACTTGCCCTTATGGAACTTCCTTTCGAAAATTAGGTTTTTGGAGGTATTATTTACATGCAGTAAAATTCTCCAATTTTAGGTGTACAGTTCTATGATTTTTGATAAACCTATACACTCATGTAACTAGCATAACAATCAAGTTACAGTAATTTTTCCATCACCGAAAAAGTTTCCTCAGGCTCCTTTGTAGTCAGACCCTCCAACCACCACCAGTCCCTGGTAAACAGGAATCTGTTTTCTCTCTCTTTAGTTTAACATTTTCCTGAATGTCATATAAATGGAATCATTTGGTATGTAGCCTTTTGTGTCTGGCTTTTTCTACTGAGCATAATGCCTTTGAGATTCATCCATGTTGTTGCAGGTATCAGGAGTTTGTTCTTTTTATTCCCGAGTTGAATTCCATTTTATGGATGTACAACAATTTGTTTATCTGTTCACCATTTGATGGTCATTTGGGTTGTTTCCAGTTTTGGGTGATTATGAATAAAGCTGCTGTAAATATTCACTTATGGGTTTTTTTTTTAACCTACTTTATGGGTGTATGTGAATATATGTTTTAGTTTCTTTTGGGTAAATACCTAGGAGTGGGACTGGTGGGTCCTATTTTAAGTATTTAACTTTATAAGAAACTGCCAAACTATTTTCCAAAGTGGCCAAACGGTTTTGCAGTCCCACAGGAAGTGAATGAGAGTCTCAGCTGCTTCTCGTCTCTGCCAATATTTGGTGCTGTAAGGTTGGCTTTGCTTTTGTTTTAATTTTACTTTAATCATTCTACTAGGTGTGTGAGCTTATTTTTTTATTGGAAAGCATCAGTCCTTTGCCCAGTTTAATCAGCATTGGTATTTTTCAATCTCCCACATTTCCTGGTAGATTTAAGAGAGTCCATCAAATTGTGGCAAAGAGAGGGGCCCAACCATTCTACTGGTGGTTCAAACTGTGGCTTCTTTTCTGTGGGGTCCAGGCAGACCTTTGCCATTCACAGGTTCATTGGGCTCTGGTGGGTATCTGGAAGGCATGTTCGTGCATTGGAGTGGGGAAGTGGGTGAGGAAAACCTCTTACTAGTATGTTTCTGATGACAGCCAAGGAGCTTGGGGAATCCCTGAGAAGAGCTTTGTTCCAGTATGACTAATCAGGATGGGCTGCTGGTGAGGAGACTGGAAATCAGGAGGTAGTGTAGGAGGGGACTCAGGAACCCAATTCTGAGGTCACAGGGACGTGAATTAGGTTGTAGCATTAGTAAAGGCTGGATAGGATTTTTTTTTTAAAAAAAGGATGGATAGGATAAAAGTATAATCGAAATCAGAAGCTGAATATTGGGGTGAGGATAATAAGGTGTTGATATGCTTGAAGTTTCACATTTAAAGAATAAGAAAAAGGATTCCAATATTAAAGAGAAACAGCATTCTACAGAGTCCTCAACTTACTAAATCCAGTGGTCAGGAAATCCTCCAGTTGCGTTTTACTTAACTTATCACCAGCATTGACGTAGGCCAATTGACGCACCAGATACCCCTTTCTTCTCTTAACCTTAAGATACTACTCCTTTTTGAATCCCTTCTGCAACACTGCCTGCTCTTTTTCATTCTTCTTTGTTGATTCCTCCTTATCTCCTCCACCTCTGAATATTTATATCTCTAGCCTGAACCTTTTTCTTGAACCCAACTTGCATATCTAACTACCTACCTAACACTGCTGTCCTGGTGTCTAATAGGCATCTCAAATGTAACATCTCCACAGCCAAACTCCTGGCCTCCATAATCCCAAACCTGTGTCCCCCTGCAGGCTTCCTCTTTCCTTCTAAACGCTCAGGCTCCAAACCTAGAGATCAGCCTTGACTTCTCTTTCTCTCACACGTCCATCACCTCCATCAGCATTTGCTTTTGGCTTTACTTTCAAAACATGCCCAGCATCTGACCATTTCTATCTGCCTCTGCTTACTACTACCCCAGGCCAAGTGGCCTACTCTTTAAGCCTGTTTTCCTCACCTGTAAAACGGAGATAATAACAATAACAACAACAACAACGTCTTTTTCATAGACTTCCACAAAGAATAAATCAGTACAGTATCTTGCACACAGTAAGCACTAAATAACTGTTATTTATTATTTCTGTAACTTACAGAAAGAGGTATTCCCCATCCGAAAGCACATAAAGGTACATTTCAAAAAAATTGTCCCTTTTCCCTGGTCCCTACTTTGGATCTACAATTTTCCGTTGCTCTTTGGATCTACCATCTTCAGTTGCTCTCTGACTGTTTACACTGTGACAGTTTGTGGTTTGGTTGAGGGAAGTTGCACAATGTACTCTATTTATGCTGACCATTTAAAAAGTTTCTCTCTTGTTACAGGGAATTGAATAGTTCTGAATAACCTAAAACATGGCTTAAAACTGGGAATTTTGGGGTTACTGAGAAGAGCTCCAATCTTTCTAAATTGTTGTTCAGCTGTTCTTTCTGCTTAGAGTAGAATGGGAAATGCTTTCCGTGGGCAGCCCATTCTTCTGATTGTAGAGAATAGAACATGTGATATTTCTTGTCTCCTTTATTTTGCCTCTAAAGTGAGGCTTCTAATCCTTACACTGGATGTTCCTTTATTAGAAACTGGAAGATGGTTTTATTATCTGTTATTTGATATAGAAACTTATTTAGGGAGAACTTTTTTTGTGTGTAATTAACCATAGTTATCGAAAAAGAGAAGCTATACGTGCTCTTATTCAAACTCCCTTAACCTTTTCAACCCAAAGATATGAGGTTTAGATTTTGCAAAGATGTCCCATATAAATGTTCTGTTGGCCACTAAAAAAGTCTGTATTATTGACTCATTATCCCTAGGATATAGGTTGTTTTTCTGGTCATGATTTTAAAACATACAAAAAAGAATGTTCACACAAACTTTCTCTCAGTTCTTCGTGTGAAAACTGACCGCCTATTAGAAGAGGCTGACCAGGATGTGAGACACAAACTCTAGCCACTGAAAGGGAAGCTAACTGGCGATGAAAGCAGTCTGTATCTAGCAGGAGACAACAATGTAGGGCTGTGTTCACTCTAACAACATCTAATGTGTGGTAGACAAATATTTGAGGGGACAAACCATAGAACTATGTTGGCTTCTCGGAAGTTCTTTTTGCTCGTGGATTGTCTTGACTGGCTGTGACAACTGCTGTCACCATGTATTTGCTAGAATTGTACCAGCTCAGTGCTGGGAATACGCATATATTAAAACGAGGATATGCCAGAATCAGCTGAGCCTTGGTTCATGGTCCAAATGAGGAGTCCTCATATTAGAGCTAAGATTCAGATATGAACTTTACGTTTTTCCTATTAGGAATTTCTAAGGAAATCATAAAGCTTTAAGCCTGAACATGATTATTTTTCTTTCTTTCTTTTTATTTTTTTATTTTTAGGGATTGAACCCGGGCCCTCGGCAGTGAGGGTGCAGAGTCCTAACCACTGGACTGCCAGGGAATTCCAGCATGATTATTTTTCTGATTGAAAAATATAATTAGAACAAGAATCAAAGAAATATACATGCTTAAATATAATGAACATTCTTTTGTCTGTTTCATAAACACTGGTTCTTCATTCATTCTTCACTGAAAAAAAAAATTCTTTAGTTTCTCTCCAGACCTCAGTGCTTCATGCCACAAACTCTCTCATGTTATGCATGTTTCAGAGCTTTGAGAGTTTGACTTAATTTGTGAGTCAGAATACCTAACATTCTTCTTGCAACTTTCTGACTGAATATTAAAATTCTTGCCAGTTTTTCCAGCCTTTCCTCAAGGTAATTTTCAGAGGTTCTCATTCCCTTTCATTGAGATTTCTTTTTTCCTTCCTTCCATAGAGATTGCATCTTCCTATGAAGGGCTTTACTGTTGCCTGGATGAGCCCTATAGATATTGTTTAACTAATCAGGAAATATTTTCTATCTTCTCTCAACCTCAGCTCCAGCTTTATTGTTTTTCTAGTGTATAGTCAACAGTCTCTTCACAGCCACCCTTCTCAGATGTTGGAGCTACAAAAAACACAGTTATAACAAGTCCTAACTTTAAAAAGTATATTTAAACACTTCTTTTTAAACAGCAAGATTTGAAAACATATGTAAGTCATATCCCCATGCAGGCTTATTTTACCATAAGTCCCATAAAGGCAGATACAGTACTATATATTTTACTTATGTATTTATAATCCCCCCACCCCCAGTTTTGACTGTTTTGATTGACTTCTGTACTCTCAGCACGTAGAAAGTTTCCTGGCATATAAAAGATATTAAAATATTTGTTGGGTGAATGAATTAATGTCTTTTGCTTCCTTTCTGGCTCCTATAGATGTTAAGGGTCATACCATATTATATTATGTTGAAAAGATCGGTTTGAATGAGAGGTAAGAGGTTCCAAACAAGAAACCCATATATTTTCGTTATTAGTCACAAAAAGATATAATTGTATGATAGACGCATCTTATCTTCTGAGAATTCTGCATAGGAAAATTGAACAAGGTGTATTTATTTTAAATCTCATACAAATATAACATTTAGACACATAAAAGAAATTGGTGCAATAGTTAGAAGTTCTATATTCTGGTCTCAACTCTCTCCTTAGTTATATCTGGGACCATGAGCAAATTCACTTTTACTTTTCTGGACTTAGTTCTGTTAACAGTGTCCACCAGATTGGATTAAATATCTCCATTATCTTCACTTGGCCATGTTCTCCTTGCACCCTGGTCATCAAACATCCATGTTTCTTCCTACTTCCCACCTTACATTGAACATATCTACTTACGTGTGTTTCCCCCACTAGGTTTAAGAAACTTGTACTCTACCTCATAAAAATAATTGCTTCTATTTTTTAGTACTTTCAAGTGTCATACTCTACCTAATTGAATATTTTAAAGAAAACCGCTAAATAGGTATATCTAACTCCATTTTGCAGAAGAGGAAATTTAAGACTTTGAGAACTTAACCATCATGCCCCGGGTCTATAAATATTGGGGATTACAACCTCTACTCTGACCCCAAAGTATCAGCTCTTAACCACTTTATACTAGATCCTAGTGTCTCTCTAAAAGACGCTTATCATGTCCTGAACACCTACTAAGTGTCAAATACATAGATATTGATTATAATCCTATAAGCCTTGCACAGTAGATATGATTATCTTCAGCTCAGGATAGACCTATAGACCAGGAAAGTGATGCTCAGAGACGACATGCGAGTAGTATAGCTGTGCAGTTAGTACATGCTGATTAGTCTAGAACTTCTTTCTGCAAATAATCACAGGATTAGTTGATATTTATAATATTTATTCATCCCCTATCGATTCATATTCTCTTTTCGCTTAGCCAGCAGCTTAGCTGGTTGGAATTCTTTACAAGGTTGGATGATTTTTTTACTTGGTTGAGTTTTTGAAACCTTCATTCATGAAAGGCCTGAGCCCTTAGTGGTCCTATCCCTATTGAGTTGTTCTGGTCTTCCAGAAAATTGACCACTTAATATGAAAATCATGACAGATAGTCCATGCCCCCAATGAGTTGCTGGGACTGAATTGGGTTGATTTGCTCCAGGAAAGAGACCAGACTTGTAAAAATACCTTAATTGGAGTTGTCCCATTTGCAATTTACATTTCTTTGCTATTTTTATTGCTCTATTATTTTCAATCACATTTTTCTTTGGTAATTGCTTATGTAGAAGAATGTAAGTTGACCATATTTTTGGCAATCTTACTAAATCTTCTTGTTATTTCCTGGAGTCATTCTGTTGATTCTGTACGTCTTTGTTTTTGCTAGTTGATATCACTTACAAATAATGGCAGTTTTACCTCTTCCCTTCCAATCATTAAAGTTTTGTTTTTGTATGTTGGCCAAGGTCTTCAGTACTGAGTCAAGTAGAAGTTGTGATAGAGGGTCTTGCTCCTGATCATAAAATGAAAGCATCCAAAATTTCTCCATTAAGTAGGATATTTGTTAAAAGTTTTTGCTAGATAATCTCTTTTCACTTAAGGAAATTCTCTATATTCTTAGTGCTCTGAGATTTAAAAAAATAATAAATAGGTGTTGAATCCTTAAGATTCGTCCATTTGGCCCCTGCTGTATAACATTCTGTCATAGGTGTCCAGCACATTTTACCCATCTGCTCCACCAGTAATGGAATCTGGGCTGCCTCTAGCTCCATGGTACATATATAGTGCTGCAAGGTACCTCCTTGGCTAGGTCTTCTAGGAGCCTTGCCTGTGTAGTTTTTCTGAAAGTCTTTTCAGGGTGTTGTTTTACCTTATGCATTTATTCAAAAAATTACTTTTTTATTTTAGTATTTTGTTGTTGCTTTTATTTCTAGTTCATTAATTTCTAAATATATCTTATTGTTTCCCTTATTATTATTTTTTTTCTTCTCTTTAGTCACTTGTACACATGTTTTTCCTCCCTGGCTTCTTTTTTTTTTTTTTTTCGGTACGCGGGCCTTTCACCGCTGTGGCCTCTCCCGTTGCGGGGCACAGGCTCCGGACGCGCAGGCTCAGCGGCCATGGCTCACGGGCCCAGCCGCTCCGCGGCACGTGGGATCCTCCCAGACCGGGGCACGAACCCGCATGCCCTGCATCGGCAGGCGGACTCCCAACCACCACGCCACCAGGGAAGCCCCCTCCCTGGCTTCTTGAATTTCAGCTATTCTATCTTTTGATAAATGAGTTTAAACGGTTTTTGCTTACTGTAATTGAGACTTATTTTTGTGATGGTTTAAAAAACAATATAGCTTTATCATGTAAAGTTAAACATTTGTACAGCTTATGCCCCAGCCATTTCTCTCTAGTTACATGCAAATGAGAAACTTGGCACTGATGAATCAGGAGAGAAGCAGAAAAATATTAATAGAAGCTTGGGTTATAATAGCAAATAATTTGTAAACAACTCAAATTCTCATTTACCAGACAATGGATAAATAAATTATAGTACATTTTCATGATAGAACAGTATATTACATGGGAAATGAATCAAGTACAATTGCATGCAACAATGTGAATTAATTTTAGAATATAATGTTGAATCAGCAGTCCAAATCAAAAAAGGCAACACATAGTTTAATATCCTTTTTATAAAGTTAAAAAACACAGAAAATTACATAGTAGAGTATTTATGCATCTGTCTATTTTTAGTTCACGTATATTTATTGTAAAACAGAAAAGACAAGGGAAGCATGAGCCTAAAATTCAGGATAGCTATTCCTTCTGAGGGAAGAGGGAGAGATAAGAAATAGGAAGAGCAAACAGGAAGATGTAGATTATTTGTAATGTTCTAATTTGTGGGTGATGTGTTCATGGGTATTCATTTTATTATTTAAAACTTTATATATAAATTTTAAAAAATTATAGAGGGTCATGTATAGAGTGATGAGAATGTGTAAGCCACGTACACATCTGGCACCTTAAGTCTGTAGCTCTAGTCTCAGTTAACAACAAAGAATATTTGTATATTTAGTGAACTCACCAAAAAGCTCTGAGTCCACCTAATTAAATCATACAAAAAAAAGTGCAATTGAGGTAACATATTTGACAACAGTTTGAGTAAAACATTAATATTCATCCTTTGTAAGATTTAACTTCTAGCCCTTTATCAAATAAGATCACCAGAAATTAAACTATCTGGTCTGAATTAGTGTAGCTTCTTGTTAAATTGTCTTTAGCAATGTAACTTAATGTTGTTGTCTTTGGCATTCTTGCGAATTGATGTAAGAAATGTTGCTTACCATTCTTACCTTAGAATTAAGGATTCCGCACTTTTTTAGAAGTCTCTGTTACAAATATTAATAATCTAGCAAGAGCTGCCATTCAGAAAATACACTGTATGTTCCAGGCACGTGCTTTACTGAATATCATTCTCACTATAATCTTGCTAAGTGGATATTATAATCCTCCCTTTAAAGATGAGGGAACTGAGGTCAATTTAAACAACTTGTCCACAGCTAAAAAGTGCTTGACACAGGATTTAAACCCAGGTCTGTTTGAGCTCAAAGTCTGTGCATTTTTACTGTACTAGTCAGTTTCTCTAAGATAAGGATTTTAGTAATCAATTATTTGTAAAACGGCAAGAGGTATCTGGAGAAAGGAGACTATGGACACTATAGAGACAGAGGTCTGGTTGGGCAAGCCACAACCAGGATGATGCGTGATGTTGGAAAGAAAGAATTTTCCTCTACTTTTCAAACGTTTTTTCAGCTGGCTTAGTCATCAAATCAACATGAGACAGATTAACAGGAGAAAAACAAATTTAACTTTATACATACAGGAACCCCACGCACATGAGAGTTTCCAAGAGAGAAGGATAAAATGAAGTATATATGTCATCCTAAACCAAGGAATGGGAAAGTGACCCGGGGCTTCAAAGAAGGGAAGGTAATTCATAAGACAATACGAAGAGCAGATGTTTAGTAATTAGATATTTGCCTTGCCATGTAGATGGGTCACTCAGATAAAATTTATCTCTGGTAATAATTCTCATTCTGGGAAAGACCCCCAATTTAAATTCTTCTAGGTATTTAAGGGACGAGCAGAGTTTCTCTTGCGCCCTCAGAGTTCCCATTGCTTTTAGTTCAAAATAATCCACATGACAAAGCAGCACATTTTGAGGAGGCTGGTTCTGATCCCTTTCAGTGGACCATGTAAATTTCCCTGGAAATGGCAAGATTTCTTTTGCCAGGCAGCTAGAAAAAGAACTGGACTTTGGTCACTCAAGCATGCTGGGGACTCAGACGATTTATGACTTGGACATCAAACGGAAACTTGATTTCACAGGCAAGGATATCTGGGACATTCAGGTGACATACACACAAGAGTTTATCTATGATTTCAGAGCCTTTAATGAACCACGGGTTAAAAACTCACAATCTAAGCTTCCCTCAGTTGGAGCATCTCCAGGACACAGGAGAACATGAGCTCAACCCCACCATCTAGTGATTTGATTTTTTTACATCTCAGAGTCCTCATCTGTGAAAAAAAAGTACTAATAATCCTACCTTGTAGGTTTTCAGTAATGATTAAACGACTTCATACAGGTATGACACTTAGAACACTGCCTGAAAAAGCATAAGCACTTTGTAATTGTTGGTTATTACTATTGCTTAATTATGCTTTTGTATATAATTTCATTATAATTGGGAGTGCTGAAACTAAAAAAAAAAAAAAGAAAGAAAAATGACTTTATGACCACTGAATTTTGTGTTTTAACAGTGTTCTATTTAACTTTTATTTACTTAGGTTACATCATCTTCACGGCAAATGTGATCTAATTTATTCCCAGTCTACCCCTTTTGCGCTAGCAAACTGCTCTCCCTGAAAGGAAAAACAATGTCCGTTACTAGTCATTTAATGTTTCTTACTTTCCTTGCTCCTCATTTCTGCTTTTGAAATATCATTATAGTAATAGTTTAATGAGGAAAAAAATCCCTACTTTTGTTGCATTTTTCCCCCATTTTTGAGCTGTAAAATATATCATGTACATAAACTGGTATAAAAAAAATACATTTACTGACTTCAAAGGAGAATGGAATGAGCCCATTGTGTAGATACCTTCAGTTTGCCCATCACCCTGATGCCCTTGCTCCGCTCTTCTACACGTGCTCCGTGCTCTGGGGAGCTGACCCTGACCCCTGCGGTCTCCATCTACAGCCTCCTTTGCCTTCGGACTTCCAGTTGGCATAGGGCAATGAAATAGGGCAATGCATTAACTTATTTTCTACACACTGCCCCTACCTTTGTAAGTAATCCCTTTAGTAACTTCCTCTCGAATCCATTTGAGTGTATCCTCTGTTTCTTTTAAGAATGCAACCAGCTCCTCAGGCAGGGATGGCCAATGGAGGCATGTACCAGTCTAAACTCTGCGTTAATCATTCCCTTGCTTTTTAAAAAATGTAATTTCACCATATATGTATTTGAAAACATATATTACTTAGTTCTGCAGTTTTTGACTTTTGTAAATGCACTGATTTAAGGCATCCCCCTGCCATGTTCCATTTTTTCGCTCTTCTAATTTGGAAATGATACATTCTATTTGTATATATTTAGTAGTGATTCTAGAAATTTTAATATTCACATTTAACTTAAGTCTCAACTTAATCAAACATTTACCTTCTTTTTTTTTTTTTTTTTTTTTTTTTTACCTTCATTTTAAACACTAGCATTTTTGGAATGCTTTGCCCCAATTACCCCTTTCCTAACTTCAATGCTATTTTTAGCAACGATTTTGATTCTGCCTTATCTTTTCTCTTTTCATAAATTTATTTATTTATTTATTTTTGGCTGCGTTGGGTCTTCATTGCTGCACACAGGCTTTCTCTAGTTGCGGTGGGCTGGGGCTACTCTTCATTGTGGTGCGCAGGCTTCTTACTGCAGAGCACGGGCTCTAGGTATGAGGGCTAAAGTAGTTGTGGCTTGCTGGCTCTAGGGTGCAGGCTCGGTAGTTGTGGCGCATGGGGTTAGTTGCTCCGTGGCATGTGGGATCTTCCCGGACCAGGGCTCGAACCTGTGTCCCCTGCATTGGCAGGAGGATTCTTAACCACTGAGCCACCAGGGAAGCCCTGCCTTATCTTTATACTTGCAAAAAGTAGTCATTTTTGGCATTATTATTCTATGTAATCAGTGAGTCTCCAGATTTAGTCATGCGTTTATTATTTTCTTCATTCACCCTTCCACCTTGCATCTGAGACCTCCTTCTGGGATCATTTTCCTTCTTCCAGAAAAACATACAGTCATCCTTCAATATCCGTAGGAGATTGGACCAAGACCTCCATGGACACAAAAATCCCTGGATGCTCAAGCCCCTTACATAAAACCGTGTAGTATTTGCATATAACCTACACACATCCTCCTGTATAATTAAAGTCATCTCTAGATTACTTATAATACCTAATACAATATAAATGCCACATAAATCGTTGTAAATACAATGTAAGTGCTATGTAAGTAGTTCATGGCTAATTCAAGTTTTGCTTTTTGAAGCTTTCTGGAATATTATTTTTCTGAATATTTTTGATCTGCAGTTAGTTGAATCCACAGATGCGAAATCTGTGGATACAGAGCGCTGATTGTACTTCAGAAGTTCTTTAGTGAGTTTCTGTTGCTTGTAACCTTTGTCTTTGTCTGCAAATGTCTTTATTTTACCCTTGTTCTTGAAAGACAGTTTCACTGAATATAAAAATCTCTTAGCACTTTGAAGACGGAGGTAAATACCTGTTCTTTTTTGGCAACTTTGGGATCTTTTGGGTGTTCTTTTGTTTCAGTACATTTTCCATAGGTATAGATTTCTTTCTGTTTATCTTGCTTGAGGTTCCTTGGATTCACTGAATCTGAAAATTGTTATTCTCTATAAATTCCAAAAGTTTCTTCACCAATATGTCTTCAAATTTTTTCTCTCATTCTGTTGGCTCATCCTGGAAAACTGATTAGCTATACTTCACGTTTCCTCATTCTATGACCCGAAACTTTCAACCTCTTTCCTAATTTCCATCTCATCATTTTCTGACTGTGTTTTGGTAATCTTTTCTTCAGTTGTGTCTAATCTGCTGTGCAACTGTCAATTAAAAGAAAAATGCACAATGTGAGAGTTGTGAATTTCAGTCTTATTCAGGGGCTGTATTTAGGACTATAGCCCTGGAAACAGCCTCTCAGTAGCTCTGAGGGAACTGCTCCACAGAGGTAGGGGAGAAGTCAGTATATATATGATTTTTGGTTAGGGAATCTGTGTAGTCAAGCACACATCTCTGCTAAAGTTTACTGCTAGTCACAAGGAACTGATATCTCAGTTAATGATTTTAGCGCTTTTCCGTGTATGGGAAGATGCAAGAGTCTTCCTGAGACACACAACTAACTATCTAAGAGGTCTGTTTTTCCAAAGCACAGAGTGCCCCATCCTGCTTCTCATCCTACATTCTTCTCAGGGTGCAGGTCGGTTAGCGTCTGCAGTGGCTAATGACTCAGTCTTTGTACAACTGGTGGACGAGCAACCGTTTTCTACATCCATTGTGTTTCTAATTTCAAATATTACTTTTTTCATTTTACATCTTCTATTTGGCTATTTTCAATTCTGACTGGTCATTTTTGATAACCTCTTACTTCTTCATCTTATCTTCAGTTCCTTCTATTATTTCTTTAAAACACAGTAAACATATTTATTTGATAACCGGTATCTGGTAACTCCATATTAGCAGGCATTGTGTGTCTCAGTCTGCAGTTTGTTATTCCTGATGACTCTTGCTGATGATGGCTTGACTTCTTGATGCCTTGAGGTCATGACTGTCAAATCATGCTCCTTGGAAGAGTTTTTTTATATGGGAATTCCTTGATGTCTGGATTTAAAATGCATTCTCCTAGAGCATATTTACACTTAGTTCTGCTAAGCACCTTAGTATACTACCAACCTAGAGACTTTTTTTTTTTTTTTTGCGGTGATCGGGCCTCTCACTGTTGTGGCCTCTCCCGTTGCGGAGCACAGGCTCCGGACGCGCAGGCTCAGCGGCCATGGCTCACGGGCCCAGCCGCGCCGCGGCATGTGGGATCTTCCCGGACCGGGGCACGAACCCGTGTCCCTTGCATCGGCAGGCGGACTCTCAACCACTGCGCCACCAGGGAAGCCCCAACCTAGAGATTTTAAACTAAATTTTTAGCTTGGTTTACTGGGAACACAGATTAATTGAATTTTAATTCTCAAAGTCATGTACAAGTTTAGGATAGAAATTCTCTGAAAAGACCCTTTCCTCTTCCCCTTCACCTCTCTCCCTTCATTTATTCTCCTTCTCTCCCTACATTCTCTTTTTCCCTATATCTTTAAACTCTCTCTCTGTTTTCCTTCCTTCTTTCCTCCCTCCCTCCTTCCCTCCCTTCCTTCCTTATTTTTTCTTCCTGCTGCATGTCTATGATTGGCAACTAGCCCCAGAATCTACCTCTGCAGAAAGCGTTTTTATTTCTCAAGTTAGTCTCCCTTTATGTTTTATGCAGGGAGCTTTCATCTGACTGGTTTGAACCCCAGACTACATGCCCTCGGCCACCAGAATTAGGAATATACTCTCAGCATAAACATCACTTTAACCCTGTTGTATGGGGCCTCCAAGAACTGCCTTACTGTCCCAGAAGGTCAATCATGCATTTCAAAATATTTTTAATGTAATTTTAATATAAGTGTTTTGTTCTGGGAGGATTTCTCAATACAGTGAAGGGGAGCAGAATACGCCACTCCAAAATATGCCTCTTTGGCATAAAGATTATCTTGAGCTGGTTATCTTCAAGAAACAGACACAGGAGAAGCTCTGAAAACCAAAGTTACCCTTTTGTAAGAGAAATTTACATTTGTAAGGGAAACCTCCATTTGTCATCATGTTTTCACCTCTGTACCAAGAAGAGGAAGATGTCTAAAATTCTGGAAACGCATATCAGTGGAGAGGGACAGGACTTAAATCTGCAGAACCTTGCCCCTGTTTACTGTGCTTTTCCTGGCAACCCCCCGTAACTGGCTCTCCCCACCCTCACCCCTGACACCTTTTATGTTTAGTGGGAGATGGTATTTAAGGTGGTGGCTTGGGTCATTTTGGAGAGTTAGTTTTCTTGGGTATCTCCCATGGATACAGGAGATATACATGTTATTAAATTTCTGTTTGTTTTTTTCCTGTTAATCTCTCTTTTATTATGGGAGGCGGTGGTGGTTTCAGCCAAGAAGATGGAGGAGTAGAGGAAAAATCATTTTTCCTCTCCTTCAGTAAACAATATTCCATCTGATGAAAATGGAAGTGGAATAAATAATGTGATATTTCTAAAACTTTAGTAAAAGCGATGATGTAAAAGAAATGAAAATTTTTCATTTAAATATTTTGATTTAAACTTTTCAAATAATTGTAACCATTTTTCTGTGGTGGAATGAAGAATATGTCTTCAAAAATCTAATTTTACCTGTCACAGTTAGAAGCACATAGCGCCGTTCATGTTGGTTATTCAGAGAAGAGAGAGGATTTATGCTTGCTGGGATTTTGGGTCCAGGGCCTATGTGGGTAAGACATCAGGGAAAATTATTTCTCATACGATTTTCCTAAAACTGCACTGAATTAACAGCACGATTCTCTGAGGTGAGCATTCTCATAGCCTGTCATATTGATGGGTTCACTTCCCACATTTTGTTCCCTAGATACTAATGACAATGCCTCTTAGAATGAAAGCTGAAACCAACAAAAATTGTTAGATTGTAGATGCAAATTCCCTATTGATAGTAATTCTCTTCTCTTCTTAGTTGATGAGAAAAAGGCCTTTCACGTTCTCAAATTCAATGGTCTTTTCAGCAAAAGGGCAAATGCTTAGTAAATATAATTTTCTACTTATCAGGGTGTGTCTAAGTTAGTGACGATAGCGAATAATAACACCCTGCATCTATGGAGGAAAAATGACTACTCTTTTTGGAAAACTCTGAAAAAGATTCATTTTTCTTAAAACTACTGTGTATTGTTTTACAGTCTCCTTTAAAAAGGAGGTCACAGAATCCTACAGAGTACTAAAATAGTGTATTTCAGTTGTAATAACTTCTGTGAGTCAACTACTTTATATATTTTTTTCTTATAACTCTACAAGGTGGACATTATTATAGTCAGAAACTGTGGATCAGAAAGGTTAAGTCATTTGCCTAAGATAACACAGCTACAGAGTAACAGATCACAGGTGAGAACCATGTCATACTTTGCTTTATTTATTTATTTTTTTATTATACCATGCCAATGCCTCTTCAAGCCTTACATACCTAAATCCACATAAATGTAGAAGACTTAGAGCAGGGAGGAACTTCTACAGTAGTCTATGGTCTACCCTCCTAATTTTACAAATCAAGAAATCAAGGGAGGACTTCCCTGTTGGTGCAGTGGTTAAGAATCCGCCTGCCAGTGCAGGGGACACGGGTTCGAGCCCTGGTCTGGGAAGATCCCACATGCCGTGGAGCAACTAAGCCCGTGAGCCACAACTACTGAGCCTGTGTGCTACAACTACTGAAGCCCATGTGCCTAGAGCCCGTGCTCCACAACAAGAGAAGCCCACACACCGCAGTGAAGAGTAGCCCCCACTCACCGCAACTAGGGAAAGCCAGCACACAGCAATGAAGACCCAACACAGCCAAAAAAAAAAAGAAATCAAAAAAAAAAAAAAAAAAAAAAAGAAATCAAGACCAAGAGAAGTTAAGCAAATAACCAAGATTACACAGTAATTAGAACCTAGATTCTTTTGATTCTTGTGCCACTGACTGTTTCTCCATACAAATCTGCAATTTAAAATTCATGAACTGTGTTGGGACTTCCCTGGTGGTCCAGTGGTTAAGACTCCGAGCTTGCAATACAGGGGGCCCAGGTTCGATCTCTGGTCAGGGAACTAGATCCTGCACGCCTCAACTAAAGATCCTGCGTGCCGCAACTAAGACCCTGCACAGCCAAATAAATAAATATTAAAAATAAAATAAAATTCATGAACTGTGAATGAAAAACGTGCAAGGCCTTGACCTTCTTCCCTGGCGGCCGACCTGCTCTAGGAGAGGATGTCAGTCCATTCCTTCTTTCCTTTTCCATCTTGGCTCAGGGACTTGGCATGTGCTGTTCCTTCTACCCTGTATACTTCCCCAAACCCTTACTTGGTTGACCCCCATTCTTCCTTCAGAGCTCAGCTCAAAGCATCAGTTCCTCAGAGATATCTCCCTGGACCTCCCTGGTTTGGAAATGCCTTTACTAGGCAATCACAACACCACATCTTGCCTTCGGATTGCAAATCACAACTGAAATCATACTTGCATCTGTGAGGTTTTGATTAACGTCTGTGCGGCCAGTAACCTGGGAGTTCCATGAAGCAGGATTTGTGCATAATGGGCCTCCTGTTGTATCCTCACTGTCTCACACAGTGCCCTGCATAGAGGGGCAATTTAACATCTATTTATTGATGAAAGGAATAAAGGAACTCAACAAATATTCATGGAGCATTTTTTTAATAGATCTTTATTGGAGTAAAATTGATTCACAATACTGTGTTAGTTTCTGTTTTACACCAAAGTGAATCAGCCATATGCATACATGTGTCCCCATATCCCCTCCCTCTTGCATCTCCCTCCCACCCTCCCTATCCCACCCCTCTAGGTGGTCGCAAAGCACCAAGCTGATCTCCCTGTGCTATGCGGCTGCTTCCCACTAGCTAACTATTTTACATTCAGTAATGTATGTATGTCGATGCTACTCTCACTTCTCCCCAGCTTCCCCCTCCCACCCTGTGTCCTCCAGTCCATTCTCTATGTCAACGTCTTTATTCCTGCCCTGCAACTAGGTTCATCAGTACCATTTTTTTTTTAGATTCCATATATATGCGTTGGCATACGGTATTTGTTTTTCTCTTTCTGACTTACTTCACTCTGTATGACAGACTCTAGGTCCATCCACCTCACTACAAATAACTCAATTTCATTTCTTTTTATGGCTGAATAATATTCCAGTGTATATATGTGCCACATCTTCTTTATCCATTCGTCTGTTGATGGACATTTAGGTTGGTTCCATGTCTTGGCTATTGTAAATAGTGCTGCAGTGAACATTG
>NC_041223.1:26823307-26884556 GCF_002837175.3 Physeter macrocephalus | reverse complement strand
GTCCCCATATCCCCTCCCTCTTGCATCTCCCTCCCACCCTCCCTATCCCACCCCTCTAGGTGGTCGCAAAGCACCAAGCTGATCTCCCTGTGCTATGCGGCTGCTTCCCACTAGCTAACTATTTTACATTCAGTAATGTATGTATGTCGATGCTACTCTCACTTCTCCCCAGCTTCCCCCTCCCACCCTGTGTCCTCCAGTCCATTCTCTATGTCAACGTCTTTATTCCTGCCCTGCAACTAGGTTCATCAGTACCATTTTTTTTTTAGATTCCATATATATGCGTTGGCATACGGTATTTGTTTTTCTCTTTCTGACTTACTTCACTCTGTATGACAGACTCTAGGTCCATCCACCTCACTACAAATAACTCAATTTCATTTCTTTTTATGGCTGAATAATATTCCAGTGTATATATGTGCCACATCTTCTTTATCCATTCGTCTGTTGATGGACATTTAGGTTGGTTCCATGTCTTGGCTATTGTAAATAGTGCTGCAGTGAACATTGAGCATTTACTAGATGCTTTGTGACAGGCACTATAGTAAGCTACAAGGACCTATGAAAAAGACCCTTTGCTTAAGTAGATAACTGTACAGTGAGGGGAAAAAAGAAACACAAGGCACAGCTGGAAGTTACACATACAGTTTTGAGGAGTTCAGAAATTGCCTAGGGGAGAACCAGCTTTTAGATGGTGGGATTAGAGAAAATTTATAAATTTTTGAACTGGGTGTGGTGGATGCATTTCAAAATCTGCCTTTGAAAATTCTCCTGTCAATTACCTTAGATGGCATTTACATTAGGTGCAAGATCAGTTTTTAAAAATTGAGATATAGGGGCTTCCCTGGTGGCGCAGTGGTTGAGAGTCCGCCTGCCGATGCAGGGGACACGGGTTCGTGCCCCGGTCCGGGAAGATCCCACATGCCATGGAGCGGCTGGGCCCGTGAGCCATGGCCGCTGGGCCTGTGAGTCCAGAGCCTGTGCTCCGCAACGGGAGAGGCCACAACAGTGAGAGGCCCGCATACCGAAAAAAAAAAAAAATTGAGATATAATTGACATATAACCTTACATTAATTTCAGGTGTACTACACAATAATTCAATATTTGTATCTACAAGTTTCCCCACCATCTGAAAGTAGAGCCTTCCTATGACAGCTTTAGTAAGCTGGAAAGGCCTAAAGCGAAGAAGCAATTACCTTAGGACACATCTTGCTGATGGATGCACAAAATAAACTGAGATAAAACACAGATGCTCACAGACATAGTTCACAGCTATGGCAGCTTGATGCTTAGATGCTGAGGGTCGGGCCCAGGGAAGGTCATTTGGTCATTTTCTGTGTTCTCAAAGAGGATCAAATCTAGACTAGGTGTTAGCACTGTTGGGCCTTTCAAGAGAAACCCTCTTCCTGCCTGTACTAAAATTCCCAGCTCCAGGGTCTGGTGAAACCCTCTCACACCTGACTGTGATTCTCAGACTAAAGCCAGAACCCAGGACACATCCTCTTGGGGTCAGTGATGATGTCCTCACTCTACAGCAGTGGGGCTTTCTCCCCGTATTGGACTCCAGGACCCCAGGGCTGAGAAGTCCCCCAGTTAAATATAGTTTCTTTCTGTACCAACACCCTTTCCTTCCTAATTCCACTGTATTCATTTCCTTCTGTTGTTCTAACAAGTTATTACAAATACAACAGCTTAAAACAACACAAATGTGTTTTCTTCCAGTTCTGGAGGTCAGAAGTCGGAAATGGATCTCAATGGATTAAAAGCAAGGGGTAGGCAGGCTATGTTCCTTTCTGGAGGCTCTAGGGGATCATCTGTTTTCCTGACTTTCCAGCTTCTGGAGGCCACACACATTCCTCGGCTCCTGGCCTTCTTCCTTCTCGTCAAAGCCAGCAACTGCTGACTGAATCCTTCTCACATGGCGTTACTCTGATCTTCTCTCCTGCCTCCTTCTTCCACTTTTAAGGATTCCATTGTGATTAACTTGGCCCACCTGAATAATGCCTAATAATCTCCCTGTCTCAAACAATTTAACTCTATCAACATCTGCAAAGTCCCTTATGCCACGTCAGGTAACATGTTCACAGGTTCTGAGCAACAGGACATGGACATCTTTGGAGGCGGGGTCATTCTGCTGCCTACCTCATCCACCATTTCCATGATGATTATCATGTTCACCCAAATGTATTTAGCAATCTGATTTTTCTCCATCCTTTACCGATTAATTTATTAATTTAATAGATATTTATTGATTGCTTTGATTACAAAGATGAGTTAAAATATCTCTGCTCCCAGTCTAATATGCAATATACACAGCCAAGCAGATAAAAACCAGGTGAGAAGTGCTGTACCTCCCCACCTTTCCTAACAGCCTTGGCAGGAGCTTAGAAGGATTTCAGAGTACAAAGGGTTCAGGGAGGAAACAGTGCTCAAGTTGTCCCTGAAAGAGACAGGAGATTGGAAAGTTAGGGGAAGGCTCCTCAGGGCAGTTTTCTCCAGACAGACTCTTGGAGAATGTGTGGAATTTACCAAATAGACAACAGAGAGGAAAAGATGTTAGACAGAGAGGACAGCATGTGTGAAGGCTCTAGACTGTGAGCAAGTGGGCGGGGTTTGCAGAACTGCAGTTAGTTTCGTATCGCTAGAGCAGTGCAGTCCAATAGAACTTTCTGCAAAGGTGGAAATACTTTGTATCTGTGATGGCCATCATGGCTGCCACCAGCCACAGGTGGCTCTTGGTCACTTGAGATGTGGCTAGTTGACAGCCGTACCGGATTTTTAATTTAATTTAATTTGAATTCATTTAAATTTAAAGAGTTGCATGTGACTAGTGACTGCCATAGTGTCAGCACAGCTACAGAGCACAGGGTATCTCTAGAGAATGATGGGAGGGGATGAAGCTGGAGAGTTGAGTGGGGCTTAGATTACAGGAAGCTTTTTTTTGCTTTACAGGGAATTATGAATTTATCTTTTAGAGACGTGGTTTTCAAATGGCATTTCATGGACACCACTGGTTTTGTGGAGGTGGTTACTCAGAGCTTCTGCCAGGGCTGGCGGGAAAGGTGGGGGAGGTCCAGGAAGGCTGAGTGGGTGCGTGGAGGTCTATTCTTCCTCCTCCCATCAACCCATTTCAGGAGTCTCCTTCGGCTGGGCAGCTCGTTTTATCAGTTTAATGTATTGGGGTTTTGTGTACAACATTATAGAGGGAAATGACTGATTTGGGATGGGATGACGGGTTTTCCTTTCCGAGAAATCATTCCGGCTTAGAGGTTAGATTTCGACGATAAGGAAGGGACTGGATGCAGAAAGAAGAATTGGGAGTTGGTCTTAATAGTCTGGATGAGAGATGGTGCTGCCTAAACTCAGTGGCTGCGGCCCAGTGGAGAGTAGGGGCAGATTTAAAGGGGGCCTAGGAGGGAGATTAGACAGGGCTTGGTGAGTGATTGTATACTGGGAATAAGAAAGAGGAAAGACTCTATGATCACTGCTAGGTGGCAGCTACGGGGAAATGAGTGAATAGATGTGCCCAGGGAACACAGGAAGATATAAAAGTTAGGAGAAAAAAAATGATGATAATCCAGGACCCTGTCCATTTAGACTACTCTGTAGACTACTCTCTACCAAGGACATTTTTATCATGGCTAATCACCTGAGAGCTAAAGCCAGGTGAGCTCCTGATTACATACTGGCCCTTCCCAGGCTGAGCTGGATTGTGGATGGCACCCTGCTCTAGGAGGGAAGGTCTGGAAATGACTGAGGTCAAGTCGTGGACGCTTCAGACAGGCTGACACCATCCCAATCAGCAATACACCAGACACGTGTTTTCCAGGTGGCCCATGGAACTCTGACACCAGAAATTCAGTTTAGAGACCTGCATGGAGCTCAGGAGTCTGCATTTTCAGCAACTCACTAGGTGAGCCTCATGCACCCTGGGGTTGGAAACCCACATCTTTAGAGATGGTTTGCATAGACTTCCTGCCCTTAGAAAAACCAGACAGAAGCTCAGGTTAGGGGAGAGATGGGTAGAGATTTTGAGAATTAAGTACCAAGGTCATTTCAGGTATCTGGCCCAACGTGGTGGGCAATCCTGTATTCCAAGGAACAGGACAACAGACTGCAGCTCCCAGTGTGATGTGGAGGAGGGACAGTGCCCTTGATGGTATGAGTGGAACTAATTTACTTGCAAGTAAGCACTTGTGAGGCACACCTGGAGGCACACTGGGGAAGTGAACTTACAGAACCAGAAATCCTGCCTGAGCTGGAGGGGACAATTGTCAAGGAAGTATGAGTCATTATGGTTAATGTGACCTCATCTTCATGTCCTGCTGGTGAGGCCAGGATGAAATCAGATTACAGTATAGATGAGGAAGCTGAAGTTCACAGATTTTATGTCTGTTTGTTTGTTTCTGGTTTTGTTTTGTTTGTCTTTTGTTTTTTTTTTAATTGTCTAAGATAACACAACTGCTTAATGAAATTCTAACCCAGGTCTGCCTAACTTCAAAGCTCAAGATTATTCTACTATGCTTCCATGTGATGAAGGGGTCCAAAGCTCTCCTGATGATTTTGAAAATAATGGGAGAGTAGGACTGTCTCCAAGTTTGAACTCATTGTTCTGTTTGCTCTTAGAAAAGCTTCCTCTGACGTAACTCAGGGACTTTCTACAGCTGAGTTCAACGTAATGTTTTCCAATGGGGTGGGCAAGAAGCTTATTCATTATTGATATAGAATTGAGTACCAATACACTGCGCTTAAATTACTTTCACTAATTTTTCTCACATTACTCTTGGAAATCATTTTTTTTCCAGTTTCAAAGGAATTTCATATTATTTACACAGTTAAGGAACAGATGATACATTTCCATTTATTAGAAACTGATCTCTATAATAAAATAGATTTTAAATTCATTGTATGTCATTATTACTGCTAAGGAAATCTTAGCCCTTGTCTGCCTTAAACCAATCTTTATTGGCTGTAATTATTGCTGTGTAGTCACTGCTTTCTGTTAATTCCTCAAATCATCTAGGTGGTCCTGTCTTCCACTTAGTGGTCTACAGAGCTTGGATTGAGGATCCTACTTCCTTTGTAAGAGAAATTTAAAGTATTTTTTGCTCTGTCCCTACTTTTGATTCTGTGGCAGTTTCAAAAAAAGACTCCAACCACAGATTTGGTTAGATTGCTTAAAAGAAAATATATAATAGAGACGATCACCCTATCTCTGCTTACAGCCACAACCTGAGTTATAAGTTCAATTACTCCAAATAAATAGTTCTTCTAGGTACTTAATTAGGCCTTAGTATCTAAACAACCAAACAATTTCCCCAAATAAATAAGAGGAAGGCAGCTCTATGCCTTTGTTGCTCTAGGGTGACACTATTAAGGACCTCACAAATCATTTTTGTTTTAAAACTACATCTACTCATCAAGCACTTATTAAGCTTAAGTATACAGAGAACTCTAGTCCCAAGAGCTTTGTTCTTTACTCTCCAAAAATATCTCTTGGGAGGTAACACAAAATTTAAGTCCTCACAATAGTGACTTTATTAGTTGCTTTATAAAACATTGCAGATGTCATAACGGTTAACATAACAATTTGCCAAACTGTAAAGTGGCACAGTTTGCTGAACACGTTTTAAAAGGAAAGGAAATGCCAAAACCCTGTTAAAGTTGATCCACTGCAGCCTCAGAGAACAAAGGAGATTTGTTTCTCAGACACTTAAATCAGACAAATAAAATAGGTAAGGAGTTTCCCTCCCCCATCTGAAGCACTCCATCAGTAGAAGAGTCTGATAAATAGAAACTAGACAGTCTATGCATTCAAGAGATTCCACAACTTGGTAATGCAATAATGGAGAGGTTTACCTTCTTCGGCTTCAAAGTTGGAGGGTTTTGGTCATTTAATTTTTAAGTATCAAACTGGTGCTTTTCAGCCGCCGTATCTTCACTCTGAGATGAGCAGTCTTCTTCACAATGTATTTTTAATATCCTCACGCTCAATTTTAAGACGAAGCAACTTTAATACTAGGGGCACACCACATGCCCTTGCAGCAGACTGCTTTTCTTGACAAGTTATGAAGTAGTTCAAGGAGGTATGGTTAAGGCTGTATTACTGAATGGTGCTGGTAAATACCACACAATTTTTGTCATGTTGCAAACTTTGTTTCCAATTTAGTGACTGCTGCCATAGCATCAGATAGCAAGAACAACAACATTATTAGGTCCGTTTTTGAAAACTATGATTTAGTAGCAATGGAGATTCCCAATTTTAACCCCTTGGTAGCAAAATCCAAGTTCCCTCATTTGCACATTAGCACCGAAGTGTCAAGGGGTTAATATCCAGCACCAAAGATACTGCACTTCTGATTGTAGCATTTGGCAGAA
This sequence comes from Physeter macrocephalus, assembly GCF_002837175.3. Lineage (NCBI taxonomy): Eukaryota > Metazoa > Chordata > Mammalia > Artiodactyla > Physeteridae > Physeter > Physeter macrocephalus. The sequence continues at coordinate 26,878,178 of NC_041223.1, read as the reverse complement.
CTGAAAGGAAAGGAAGTTGCGCTACATGTTGAAGGGATTGTGGGCAACAGAAAGAAGAAACCAGGAGAAGATAAAACGTCACATGAAGTCTTCATAATCTTGTACACATCCTCCATCATAACCACCATAATCTGCCAGATCATCTTTCATGGTAGCCTTTAATCCCCCTCCGGGAACCACACCTTTCTTCTTCTTTTTGGCTTTGCTTTGCTGAAAATAAAAAGAGAATTAATTCATGAGATTTTATCTACTATGGGCATCTTATATGGTACACCAACCCTCATAGAGTCAACAAAGCTCTGCTTCCAGAAAAACCTTAGTTCTCTAAGGGAGATCCCACACCTGACCCAGAGAAATTTCTATTATTAATTCAGAAGAACATGAACATGTCTGTAAACAAAAGGATGGTAATGGCACTCATACTCTTGTTCTATTCCAATATAAATGGTATTGGTGAATTGCTTGACTTCTCAGGCTCCTACTACACTTGTTGAGAATATTATGCCTATACCTCATCCTTGTGTAAAACAGATTTCCCATGCAGCTAGCTCTTACCTTTTCTTGCTTCTGTTTTTCACTGCAAAGTACAGTCAATGAATTGGTAATCTTTTTCAAGTCATCAATTTCCACTAAAAAAAAAAAAATACCAGTAATTTTTAAGCGTTTTGGAGAATAAGTAAAAGCAAAATATACATTCTTCCACAGTGTTACGAGAAATCTAATTTGTCCATCATTAACTTCGGTAACTTGGAAAGGCTATTAATTTCTCCTGTTTAACACAACACGATGGAGAATCATTCAGAACTGTAATTATAATGACATTGCTCAACCAGAGAGAAACAAGAAATGTCTTTATAGCTCACAGCGCTCCCTACCATATTTCCTTATCCGGTTTAATCCCCCTCCGGGAACCACACCTTTCTTCTTTTTGGCTTTGCTTTGCTTTTCTTGCTTCTGTTTTTCACTGCAAAGTGCAGCCAATGAATTGGTAATCTTTTGCAAGTCATCAATTTCCAATGAAATACACACATCTCGAACTAAGGCTTCCAAAAAACTGGCATAATACAGGGATTTTTCATATTGTGTAATTTTATCTTTTAGTAACTTTCCAAACTCTGTTAAGTCATCCCTTGAAGATGGGTTCATAGCATCTATTCCATAAACTGTATTATTAACACCAAAAGTATCTTTCGCTAATTCGAGGTCTGACTCTTCCTGTAATTTCTTTAGCCGCCGTTTATCTTCTAATTGTTCGTCTGGTGTTGGCACTTCAGGTTCTTCTAACCTCTTTTTAATTTCTTCTTGCCTTTTCTTCTGCTGCTGTTCTTTCCCTTTTATCTTTTCTGTTGTTTTTATCTTTTCTGAAATGTTTACTTCTGGTTTTACTTCTGCTTCTTGTTTTTCATCATCATCATCATCATCATCATCCCAGTTAGCCTTGACGTCCTCGTCCTCGTCCTCGCCTTCCCAGCGGTCCCCGCCAGCGGTGCCGCCGCCCCCCACCTTCCGCACCGGCTCTTCCAAGGAGAACGTGTCCGCGTCCCAGGAGTCGGAGTCGCCCGCCGCTGCCGCCGCCATCTCGAGCCGGGTGTAAGCGTGTGCGAGTAGAGAGCGAGCAGAGTTAGCTCGGCGGAGGTGAGTCACTGGATCTGCTCTCGTTGGGCGGCGCCGGAAATCATTTATTAATGCAATTGTTATGTAAAAGGAAGAGACAGGCAAAAAGGATATAGCCAGAAAGTCAGTTTTTGTTTTTCCTCGACACTTCATAAAATTTAAATGCTCAAATATACAGCTACAGTATGGGTTCGAAATGCAGCCTGAATAATCTTAAAAGAAAGGAAAGCCTTGTGCTTTAAGCGATGAGAAGCAAAATCTTTTCAATTCTATGTCAATAATTGATCACTTCCCCGAAAAAGTTTTAAGATTTCTCTAGAGAAAGGTGAATCGTAACAAGTACCCTGAGTATACCTTAGTTTTGAATAAGTGACTAGCTCAAGGCAAAGTGGTAGTTTTATTAAAGTAAAAAAAGAATAAGTTGTCAAGAAAGAGGCTTGTCAAGAATTTGCCGAGAACTAATGGGTACAGACTTTCTTTTGGTGGTTACGAAAATGTTCTCAAATTAGACGTTATGGAATTAGGTGAACTGTGAATATACTAAAAACCACTGAGTTTTACATTTTACCAGGATGAATTTATGTTATGTGAATTATATCTCAGTAAAGCTTTTATTAAATAAAATGGTAGTAAGAGGACATAAGATTTAGTCATAATACACACATACACACACCCCACCCTAAAATTTCTGGAACTAAAATGTTTGCAATTAAAAATTAAAAGATAAGGTGATCACCGTTGAAACCCAAATTAGTTGCCTGGGAGAGTTTTTTTAAATCTTAAGAGACAGAGTAAATATAAGAAGAATAATAAATCATGACAGAAAGAAATTAAAAGCTTTGAAGACATAACTAAAAATAACATATAAATAACAAATTTCTAGAAGAACAAAATGTATGGGTTTTAAAATTCATAGAGAAATGCAAGGGACCCAGAATAGCCAAAGCAATCTTGAAAAAGAAGAACAAAGTTGGAAAACTCACACTTACTTAAAATCTTACTAAAAAGCTACAGTAATCAAGACAATGTTGTACTGGTCTAAGGAAAGACATATAGATAAATGCATTACAATTGAGAAAATAGTTTGACGGTTCCTCATAAAGTTAAACATAGAGTTACCCAAGTTATCTAGAAATTCCACTCTTAGCTATATATATATCTAAGAGACATGGAAACACATGTCCACACAAAAATTTGTATATCCATGTTCACAGCAGCATTATTTATAATAGCCAAAAATTGGAAACCACTATGGTATAGCTATACAATGGAATAAATAGTATTTGACGATAAAAGGAATTAAGTACTGATACACAGTAAAACGTGGATTAACCTTGAAAACACCGTGCTAAAAGAAAAACGCCAATCACAGAAGGCCATCTACAGTATGATTTCATTTATGTGAATGTCCAGTATAGGCAAATCTATACAGACAGAAAACAGATGAGTGTGTGCCTAGGGCCAAGGCCAGGGAGTATAGACCGTGATTGCTAATGAGTATAGGTTTTTGTGGGGGGAGGAGGAGGCAAATGTTCTAAAAGTAGATTGTAAAGATGATTGAGAAAATCTGTGAATATATTAAAAAATATTGAATCATAAACTTCATGTAATTATAAATTGAAAAATACTTTTGAATTTTATGGTATGGGATATCTCTCAGTGAAGATATTTTTTAAAAGTCAAGAAAACTGACAATAATATAAATTATGCTGTTATTTCACTTTCCAGAATCCCATTAATTAAAACTCCTATGTCTTAGGACTTCCCTGGCAGTCCAGTGGTTAAGACTCCGCTAGGGGAACGAAGATCCCACATGCCGCAGCGTGGCCAAAAGAAAAAAAATCCTCCTATGTCTTGCTAATTCTCTAGATTTCTAGGCCAGATGATAATAAACTTGTGCTTAAGTAGGAATTTCTTGGACACGCTCCAGATGAGCACTCCTTAGCTGAGTGGGGAGCCTTAGAAATTCTGACAGGCAAGTACTGTCTTTTGATCAACAAAGTTGGTTAAGGGAATTATTACTTCAGAAATACTGGTTTTCTGCTAGATGGAATCTTTCAAAACTTAATATTAGTAGGGGGAGTTAATAACAGGGATTTTTGGTGGTGGGAGCAATGTAAAACTTAGCAAGGCCTGCAGGAAATAGTACCATAGCACACATGATTTGGCAGGTACTTACTGAGCACCTACTATTTACCAGAAGTTGTTAGGCACTGGAAAGAAAGACCTACAGGCTGGGTCCCTACCCTACAGACGCTTACAGTCTAGGAAGAGAAACAAACACATATAAGATTATATGTCCGGTGCTGTAGGGAGAGTATGCAAGGAAACTACCAACGGAGAGAGCCAGGAAGGCTCTTCAGAGTTGTTTCTAGGAAGGACTCTGGGTTGGGGTGAGAGTAGGCTTCGAGGCACAGGCATCCACCATGTGCATCCAAGAAGAAGAAAGGCACGTGGACAGGGAGAGCCAATGTCTGAAAAGCCACACAGCAGATTGTTCTCTCTTGTGACACTGTGTTTAAGTTTCTTTGAGGAAGGATTTTAAGAGGCGAAGTATTTGAGCTTGAGAAGGAAATGCCTTGACTCATTATTTCCTCCTTAAGAAGTATCACCTCAGAGGACGGCTAAAATGCATAGAGAGCAGAAGCTACGTTAGTCCTCATTCGCTCTTCTTGTCTCATCTCTTTGCACACTCGGGTAAATTCAAAAGCCAAAGTTCTTGATCATAGTAGCAGAAATACATATATATTTTTTACTTCACAAAAAATTTTACAGTTTTACCGTTTTCTTTGAAAATCTCTTTATTTCAAACATACGCAGAGAGAGCAGTATAATGAAACCCCATCTTCCTGCCAAAAAGGGGGAAATACTTCATATATGCTTTATAACTATATATATAGTCTATGTCAGTATTTGTTTTCTGCTTCATAAATTGAATTTCTATTTACCATGGCCAATGCTATATTTATTTCATGTATTTTCAACGTTCTTGAAATATTTCTGACAAATGTACTTTCTCTTTGCCTCAGTTTCATAACTGAAAAATTACTGGATTAGACTAGAGATGATCTTTACATGTCTTTCCACTTTAACGTCGTTAAATTCAGAGCTATCGCCAACCCTGTAATAACTGCTTGAATCCACCAGATGTCAATGCAACATAGCAACCTATTTCTTTGTCATGTAAGCCTCTTGGATCCTTAGACCTAAGATCAGAAGAATAAGAGCAATAGTAATTTTCATTTGTGTTATTCATTTTTGTTAAAAGTTAAATGTAAAATAATCTTGTTTAAAAAAGACCATAAATAAACCTTCAAAGGCTATAAGCTTAACTCTACTAGCGGTAATATTTTTTCAGAGGTTTCCTCTTCTTGTTTAAGTTTAAACATTCAGTTCCTCTTCTACAAATCAACACTGGCAGGCTATTTCCTATCAGATAAGCAAGTGGCATAAACATCTGAAAATCAATTATTCGTTCGCTAAATAACGGTTTAACATTTGGTCTGTTTGGGAGAAATCTTGTTTGATATAATCAGAGTTAATGTGGGAGGGAGGGAGATGCAAGAGGGAAGAGATATGGGAACATATGTATATGTATAACTGATTCACTTTGTTGTAAAGGAGAAACTAACACACTATTGTAAAACAGTTATACTCAAAGATGTTAAAAAAAAAATCAGAGTTAATGGTCTTGCCAACAAAGTGTAATGTTTAAATTCTATAAAGGTGAAATTATTTATTAAATTATTAATTTAGTAATTGGCTCCATGACAGATTTTAATTCCCTTATGATAAATTGATATTTATTCTGCAGATAAAAATAAACATAGTATTATTTCCCTCCGCTTGAAAAAAAGGGATGATAATAAAAATAATTTTAAATATAGAAGGTTATGATGTTAAATCAGAATGTTGGAAATAGTGGTTAATATTTTTCATTAAAACTTCAAGTGTAGTAGTATGAGACAATTATTGATGTTAGAATTTAGTTTTTAAAAATTCTACCTTCTGCTTGTGTACCATTACAGATGATATACTCAATATGTTTGAACATCAAGCAAACACACGCAAACACGCACGCGCACACACACACACACACTCAAGGCAAGTCGTTTTTCCTAACCAGGAACTGTGTAAACTAGTAAAAGCACAACACTAGAAAGAATAATACTAATTATTTCTCAATTCCCTAAACCAGCGATGATCAGGGTTGCAACAGAAGGCGAGGCTAATAATTTGAGGTAACTATTGATAATTCAAATAAAAGATTCACTTTGCATTAGTTACCTGAATTATTTAAGTTTATGTTGTCATCTCAATTGTAAACTGCTGATAAGAAAATCTTCAATTTAGAATTACGGATTTCCAGTTAAGGTCAGAATAGTAATGTATACTCACTGAGATAACTTTCTATCTGCTTCAACAAATGTAAATCTCTATTTTACATTCTTTTCTTGGTGAATTCATTACTAAAATGGTCACCAACTTAACAAAATGACATATTCTATTTACAATTACATTGTTGCTTGAACTTTAATACAGAGACTCCATTTTTACCCAGAAACTATGCTGTGGAAAGCTTCATTCTTCCTGATAAAGGACATAATGCATAACACTCCTGGAATTTTGCATCATTTCCTTGCACTTAAGTGGGATTTCTAGGAAGTCACTGATAGATTCAGAAGTCTAGGTTTTCCTTAAAAACGATATAGTTCTATTTCATATTTTATTTATTTATTTATACATTTATTTATTTACTTTTGGCTGCGTTGGGTCTTCATTGCTGTGCGTGGGCTTTCTCTAGTTGCGGCGAGCAGGGGCTGCTCTTCATCGTGGGGCGTGGGCTTCTCATTGCGGTGGCTTCTCGTGTTGCGGAGCACGGGCTCTAGGCGCGTGGGCTCAGTAGTTGTGGCTCACGAGCTTAGCTGCTCCGCGGCATGTGGGATCTTCCCGGACCAGGGCTGAAACCCGTGTCCCCTACATTAGCAGGCAGATTCTTAACCACTGCGCCACCAGGGAAATCCCTCATATTTATTTTAGATACACTTGGAACAGTGAAAATGTGATATTGACACTCTCCAGCCCTAAGGCAAGAAGGAAAGATACATATGCTTTAGTGATTTCCTTCTGCGGGGAATTCCTCCTGCCGGAAACGGCTTGCAAAGGCTTTTTTGTGGTTGTGAACATTTACATTTTGGGGAATAAACAACTGGAGAGGTAGGCCTGGAGAGTTGCAGTCTCGGGCAGAATCGAGTTCCAGGTCCAGACATTGGCATCTCCATGCAGAAGCCACTCCTGAGGGCCAAACAGCTGCCTAATGAAAGTTTAAAATAAAAATTACAGGGAAGCCCAGGCAATAGTATCAGGTCTATGTGAAAATGACAGTCGTATTTGTATTTAGTTATATCTTACTTGTTTGAAAAGAATTTGAGTTATCAGAAAAATGAAGAAAAAGAAACAGAATAGAATAGTGGTTACCAGGGGCTGCAGGGTGAGGGAACTGGGGAGATGTTGGTCAAAGGGTCCAAACACGCAGTTAGAGGATAAGTTCTGGAGATCTAATGCACAGCATTGTGATTATAGTCCAACAGTACTGTACCATACACCTCAAAGTTGCTAAGAGACTTGATCATAAATGTTTTCACCCCCAAAAGTAAATGATAATTATGTGACATGATAGAGGTGTTAGCTAATGCTAGTGCGATAATCATATTGCAGTATATAAAGGTATCAAATCAACATATTGTACTCCTTAAACTTACACAATATTATATGTCAATTAGATCTTAATTTTAAAAAATGAAGACAAAAAGGAAAAGTAAGGAGGAAGTCAGTAGAGAACTAAACTAGTTTTAAGCTTTATGAAAACTTATTTAATACAAAGGGGAAAAGCAAAGGCCATCCTCTGCTAGTAAATTACCTTGTGACAGAAAATTAATGTAAACACATGAGTGAATGCTATTTAAACCTGATTTAATGTAACTGTTTATTATGATATTGTGATATATATGTATATACATATATAGTAGCAGCATATTTATATCTATTTCTATATCTGTTTGTACTCTATCTCACCTTAATTGTTATCCAGTAATTTCAATTTATGAAGTTATGTCTTTAAAAAAATTTAAAGGAATTTTATAATTATAAAAGGAAAATATTTCACTGTAAGACATTTGGAAAGTATAAAGAAGAAAATAAAAATTAAACTTACCAATATTTTGTTTTATGTTTATTTTTAAATGATGGTTTATTTTAATAGTTATAAAAATCTAAGTTTGAGTCTTGAATTTTCATGAAAATTATCATGAAAATTTTCCAAGTCTTATGCTTTGGAAGCATCATTATAATGGCTGAATAATATTCTACCAAATTCCTGAATTATAAGTCATAGTTTACTTTTCTTAAATTATTTAAAATATATATATACTTATTTAGGCTGCACCGGGTCTTAGTTGCAGCACGTGGGATCTTCGTTGCTGCGTGCAGCATCTTTAGGTGTGGCATGCGATAATCTCTTAGCTGTGGCATGAAAACTCAATTGCGGCATGCATACGGGATCTAGTTCCCCCGACCAGGGATCGAACCTGCGCCCCCTGCATTGGGAGCATGGAGTCTTACCCACTGGACCACCAGGGAAGTCCTCAGGTCATAGTTTATTTTGCTATTTACCTACTGTTGGACATTTTGATTATTGCTAATGTTTCTCTACTACAAATAACACTGCAATGAACATCTTTGCATATACATCTGTGAACCTATCTATGATTATTTCTTTAGAAGTAGAATTACTGTTTTAAGGACTATGAATATATGACAATTGTATGACAATTTTCAGATAATTGTCAGTTTGTTTTCTTAAAATTAATAATCAATTTACATTCTTACAAATACTGTATGAGTTACTTAAATTAACATTTAAAGTATATTTTGTCGATTGTACAGATTATAAATAATATATTATTGTGGCTTAATTGCATGTTTCTCTAGTAATAAGTATGGTAATTTTTGATATATTTGTTGTAATTAATGTGTTTCCAATCAAGAATTATCTGTACATGTTCTTCCTTATTAGAGTATTAGTGATTTTTAGAGCCTTTTATTATGTACTGAGGATAGCCACCTCTTGTCAAAATTATTTCTACTCAATTAGATGTTTACTTTTATATTTTGTTTATGTTTTTGTGCTTTTTTTTTAAAGTACAAAAGTCTTATTAATTTTATTACATCGTTTTTCCTTTATCTCTTTCATTGCCTTTATTTTAGAAAATTGTTTTGTATCTTCATACCAGTTTTAAAAATCTGTTTTTACCTAGTATTTTATAGTTTCATTGTTCACACTAAAATCTGTAATAGAACCATTAGTATGACATAAGTTAAGTACTTATCTTAATTATTCTTCAAATAGATAACTTTCCAAGTCTTTGCTCAATAAATATTCCATCTCTTTCGCATTTGTTTATGATGCTTTTTTACAATACACCTATTTCTTATGTATTAGGATTTTTGAACTGCTTTGCTCTATTAATCTGTCTTAATGCTTTTATCAATACCATACTGTATCACTTACATTGAAATCTTACAATACTTATAAACATAACACTCTTTTCTTGTTTTGTTTAAAATATTCCTGGGCTATTCTTTCTTGTTAATTTTTCCCTAATCATTTTGGAAAGTGTCTCCCATCTGAGATAAAACCTCATTGCCATGTTATTTTTATTTGGTTTTCATTAACATAAAAAATTAATGTGGGAGGAATTACATTCATGCATTGTGCTATCCATAAATATGAAGTGTTTCTAATATTTTCAGCTTACCTTTTATTATTCCTCCATGAAAGTTTACAGTTTTCTGTAAATAGGTCCTGCTCATATCTTGTAGGGTTATTTCTAGGCATTGTATGTCATACTCTGGCTATTGATTTTTGTATGCACTCACTTCACTGAACTCTATGGGTTGCTATTTGATTTTTTTTTTTTTTGGATGATCCAGGTATATAATCATATCATAGGCAAAGAATGATAAGTGCCTACATAGATTATTAAAGCCTGTTAAGGTAGACTTTGATAATATAATCAAAACATGATATAAATTTCTTTATTAAGAAAGTAATTCTCGGGCTTCCCTGGTGGTGCAGTGGTTGAGAGTCCGCCTGCCGATGCAGGGGACATGGGTTCGTGCCCCGGTTCGGGAGGATCCCACATGCCGCACTGCCGCGGAGCAGCTGGGCCCCTGAGCCGTGGCCTTTGAGCCTGCGCGTCCGGAGCCTGTGCGCTGCAACGGGAGAGGCCACAACAGTGAGAGGCCCGCGTACCGCAAAAAAAAAAAAAAAAAAAAAAGAAGAAAGTAATTCTCACTAGTTTTTCATTTTACATTTTAGAGTCAAATCTAAGAGTTAAAAATAATTTTATTCTTATACAGTACTTTTTCCTTGAATATCATTAAAGTAGAATAAGAATCTGAAATTTTTTAAAAGTAAAATGTAGCTACATTGTTTTTTTTTGATGTCTTAGTACCCAAAGCACTAGAAATGTTATTCTAAACATTATATTTAACACAATAAAATAAACTTACAAATAAAATAGTGAGTGTATTCAGCATTATCATGGTCTTCTATAAACAAAATATAAATCAATTCTGCATCTAGTTAAGAATATCTTTGTTAACTAGCTAATTGTTTAAGATAAGAAACATTTTCTTCATATAAATCTTGGGCGACATAGTCCGTGCATCTTACTTGGGCAGAAAGGGTGTTAATAGTGAAAACATAAACTTAATCCTGCCCACAATGTAGACATTACTAATGCATTTTGAGCTAAAATGATCTAAGAAAAAAACACAATATGAAATAAAACAAACCACCTCTGTTTTATATAGCATAATTATGTTTATTGTAGAAGTAGATTGGAAAAATCTATGCTGATAAATTTATAAATAAAACAAACTTCAAGGTGACTTTTGCAATAATTTTGCTTTTTAAAAAATAGTAGTTTGATATATTTAATCATAGACCTTTTACTAGGTCCATTTCAACTTTTCTTTTTCATACTTGAAAAAGAATGAAAAAAGTTTGTATTGTTGTGCAAAACTGATTTTTTCTGCCAAAAATGGTATAATACTAAGGGCTACATTTAATTACTATTATCCTAAGGGCAGATTATTGGAATTTATTGACTGAGAATAAATTTGTAAGCACTTAAAGAAAACTCTGAATGAACAATATTCAGTGAAATTCTTAAGTAAATCTCTGCCAAAGGATGTATGTTAGTAAATCATTTTGTATTATTTCTTGATGAATTATGTAAGGTAGACATCTCTAATAAAATAGTAAAATAAAAATAATTCTAAAGGCACTTATACAAAAATACATATGAATTGATTCATGAATGTAATTTCAGGTTAAGATTTCTGCATACTTCAACATATAAAAATGATAGCATCCTTATTCTTCTGATTGCTTAATCATCAAACTTTTTGTAGCAAAAATGTTTCATGTACCTTATCATATTTTTTGTCTGATACCTTGTGTCAGTAAAAGGTATTGTTGTTTACTTAAAATATGTAAACATTTCTATATTGGTGTATTCTTTGGTGTAAAATATATTCTTTACATTTCTGATAAAGTATTGAAGGGATTTCCAGTCTTTTTGTCATTGGGGGTTTTAGACATTGAGATCATTATAATTTACTAGGGCTAAAAATAAAATTTAAAAAAAACCCCAAAGCTGCATTTGTCATCCTTTTGATAAAACAGTTATGTGTTTATTTGCACAAAGACACAGAGTCAATTAATTTGAGTTCAGTTTGAGACAGTTCACAAACTGTAAATTCTCTTAGAGAAAACCATAATGGTGCTACATTTCACACAAAATAGTTTTAGCAATTATTACCAGCATGTAATAGGTAATTTTAAGTGATTTTCATTTTGGATAGTGTCTGTATGTTAGTATATATTTTATTTGTAACATGTTACATATAATAATAGTAACGTTTATTGAGATACAGTGAGATAAAATTTATCTTGAGATAAAATTTATCTTAAAATATAAATAATAGAGCAAACACTTACTCCAATTAGGTGAACAGCCAAAGTTCTTATTTTAATGAAAATACATTCAATGAGTGAGACCGGACATCAGATTCCTTCCATTACATTTAAATACATACCATGCATTTTAAAATCATACCATGGAACTTAAATTCACACCCATGAATTTAAATGCATGCCACTATATTTAAGATTTATTTTCAAGAGGTTTAAATTACTATGAAAAGTTTTTATATCTAATTATATTCATAATGAGTTGTGAATAAAATAAAAACTTAAGTAAATTATTTTTAAAGCAACATGTTCTTAATCTAATCTATGGCCCAAGAATTTAAAAATAATTCCTAAAATTTTATTTTTGTGTATTCTATTTAAACTCATCTTACAAGGCTTTGTTTGTTTGCTTGCTTTTCTTGTTTGTGCTTTTTGTCATCGATTTGTAAGCAGTTTTTATTCAAGGGGTTGTTAGAAATGTAGTGATCTCAACCTACCACTTAATTTATAACAATACATGATATTTAATAAATTAAATAAAAACCGTCAGACGCAGAGTAGTGCTGTAGAAAGAGCTCAACCTACAGAACAGAGATCTGAGTTCTAGATTGGCTGAGAGACTTTGGATAAATCACTTAATCTGAGTCTTAGTATTATATATGTATATATATGATGGTAGACAATTACTAAGATAACGTCTATAGACAGTTCTATAAATTTTAGAAGACTTATTGACTTTTTGTCCTTGAAAAAAATCAGAACACTGAGCTAATGTTCTTTCTTTTTTTATAGAGAATTTTGAAATAAGTGTCCAATTCAGGAGCATGCCTTTAGCTGAAGGTCTGTATTTATTCTTAGAAGAAATTTGAGGGAATTACCAGTTGGAAGGCCTGCCAGTTTACCAACCTTTTCTTTAAAGGATCCTGGAGCCCTGGAATTATCCGTGATTGGAGGGTTTTGGGGGTGCTTGAGAGTTACTGTGAAGGGAAGGTAGAGAGAAAAGGGTTGATAGTACTAGGTTAGCCTCAGGACTAAATAGCTTTGGTTAGTGTCCGTATGCACAAGGATTGATTGAAAAGACATTATAGAATTTTGTGGGGAAAATAAAGCGAATTGCATATGAAAGGCTGATCTGAGCCTGTTAGTGTAGGTGGGTAGCAATCTAAAAAAGCAAAGTGTACAAAACTCAAATATCTGTTTCTATTGAAAAATGTTTATTTTGTAACTTTGTATCATTTGATAACTTTCTGGCTGGGCTTGTTTTCATCTGCTGAAGAGGTACTATTTGGAGATATTAAATGAATTGTTCTACCTGTAGTATCCATAGTCTTCCCAATCTAACAGCCTGTGAGTAGAATAGATAATGTTTTCACATACAATCAGCCATGAATTTTAACCTAATTAACCCTTAAGCCTCCCCAACCTCCAAAAGTCCATTGTGAACACCCAGGAGTGCTGTCCACCCCTGCTTCTGTGACACACACAGTTCCTCTGGGGAAAATTCTACATTTGGATTCTTACAGAACTTTTATACCATTTTTGTTTTAATGAAGAGGCATCAACTTTTGGAAATTATTATACTGTATAATTTCTTTCTCTCTTAAAAACAATTTTATCAAATCGATTTAGAGAACGGCTGATTTGGTTTTAGCTCTTTTTCCCTGCTGTGATTTCCCTCTCAAATACAAATCACATCGCATGTCGTGTCTGTTTTACAAGGGTCAAGGATGCCAGCCTTCCAGAATGTGTTTTAGAAACTGGCTAAATGGAGTTCTTCTTGTATAGACTTAAAATGCATGTTCAGGACATGCAAATGAATTGTGGTCCAATTAACCACTGCAAAAAAAAAAAAAACAACAGCCTTAAATATCCTGTTAGTGAACAGCATTTAGGCGCTAAAAAGACATTCCATCCTGATGGGATTATAAAGATCCTGCCCTTAATTATGAGTTGTAAAAGCCACTTTCAGGTAGAAATAAAGAGGGTAGCAGTTGTTCAATTAGAGGTGAACATTCATCTAGGAGGGGAAAAAAGCCTTTCTGTGATAAGACCCAGAAATCGTGTTTTTCTGCTAATGCGATTTCATACATTTTTGTTGCACGGTGGGCTGAGCAGCATTCCTGCTCTGTTGCCTCGGATGGGAATTGTTCAGCGCTGTGTCACACATAGCCGAGCCCCGAGTCCTCATGCTGAGCAGGGAACTGATCCCAGGGTTGTAAGTGACAGTTGCTGGCGAAAGCAGGGCATGCTGATTCATTCTCAGCCTCCTCTTCCCATCTCTGTCTCCAGCCTAGCATCCTTTTCAAGTTTATTCATGAGCTCATTGCTTGGGAAGAAAAAACTTTATTTGCATTATACCATTACATTTAAAAGCGATAAATTACACAGAGCTATAAATACTGCCCTCGGTAAACACCAGCCCTCATAAAATCTGTGCGTGTTTGTGCAGGCACATGTGGGAATATGTTCTTTGGATTTTTCTCCCTGCTCACTGCATCTTACGACTCTATTTCGTCATTAACATTCTGAAACCTAGCAGTTAAAAGAGTGATCATTTTGCTTTGCTTTCTTTAAATGGACAGGAGAGAATTTAGATTTATTAAAACAAGGTGTGATTCTGTGTGAAGCATGCCACCAGGCTCACTCCAATTTTAATGAGACTGTCATCATTGTACAACAAAAGTGTTGCAATGTAATATATCTGGAGAGTCAAAAAATAGAAGACCATTTTTGTTCCATGCTGTCCAATGGAGGCATAGGCAACTGAACTGATAAAAATTTTCACCGGCCTTGCCACCCTGGAATATTTGTGTAAGTACTTACACCCTGGTAAGACTTTTAACCATCAAAATAATAATTACTCTTGGTCACATATTTTCAAGAACTGAAGAGTTTAAAATCTGAGAAAAGCCTAAACTCTTAGGTTGAATACAAGAACAGTCCTGACTCCCTGTCTCCTGTCTCACTGTGAGAAAGAAAGTCCTGTACGTCAAGTCTGTTACTCAGATATGTATACAAGCTTGAACTTGCAGAAAACCCTCGTGTCCTCTGCATCCAGTGACTCGGCAACTGGGGGTGTTGCTGTGTACAAGTCAGGGGTTGGTCGTTAGATTATTCTGCCTTGAGCAGCCTGAGTCGGGGTGTGTGTGGCGGCGACCCTAAGTGGAGTTGGCCCAACCTGCTTTCTCCTGGGTGAAGTTCATGTTGCGAACTGGCTTGATTTATTTATTTTAAGTCATCATGAGCCAAAATCTGAACGACTACTTCAGAAGGTTTATAGGCCAATCTTCTCTTTTAAAAATGACATAATCATATCCTTTTTCTGGTGCTGTCCTTATGTTCCAGAAAATCTCCCTCAAGTCCAACTGAAATCCTTCCTACCTCCTTTTTTTTTTTTTGCGGTACGCGGGCCTCTCACCGTTGTGGCCTCTCCCGTTGCAGAGCACAGGCTCCGGACGCGCAGGCTCAGCGGCCCTGGCTCACGCGGCACGTGGGATCTTCCCGGACCGGGGCACGAACCCGCGTCCCCTGCATCGGCAGGCGGGCTCTCAACCACTGCGCCACCAGGGAAGCCCCCTACCTCCTTTTAAACCCATTGCGTCCCCTGCATCGGCAGGCGGACTCTCAACCACTGCGCCACCAGGGAAGCCCCCTACCTCCTTTTAAACCCATTTCTTCTTGCCTGATCTCAAGTGAAAATCAATGAACAATTCAGATTACTCATATTTTGTCCCTCCCAAACCCCAAAGTTTGTAATGAAGTGCTCCTCGGTTTATACTGGAGGAGGGGGAGGTGTAAGTATGAACCTCAGTCTACAACAAGCATGTAAGAAGCTTATCTGTAACTGAAACAGATTTCACTGAAAATGCCCCGTTCCTTCGGGTGGCAGAAGGTAAATTCAGTCAATTTAGTCCCCATCTTCCTTCAGTGTTACTCACATCTTGCTTTTCTTCAGTGCACAGAGGAAACATTCCCCACTCCCACAGCATACTGGAAACAGGAAATCCTTTCTTGCCTTTCCCACGCCCCTGCTCATGCCATCCTGGACCTGGGGGGAACACGGCAGTCTCAGGGCTGTTCCCTAGACTCACTATCCAGACATTTCTTCTGCTCCTGAACCTTTCTGGTCACGGGAACCCTCGGGGCTGATGTTCCACCCCTGGGCTTCACTGAGGGAAGGCACAGGTCTTCCTGATCTTGAAATTTCCCAACCTACCCACGGCTGGAGTACTCAGGGCTCACCACCATCTAAGGTCACGCCTGCTCCCTGGCACTGCTCCCCTTTCCTAGACCCTGGAATCTTACTAGAGTCTCTTCAGGACCTGAATATGTGAGGCTCAAAAGCCACACATAGGCTATGTCTTCCCATCCAGGAAGCAGTATGAAAAGCGGGCATCTTTAAGCTAAGGAAATGGAGAAGCACTGCGAAGAAAATGGAGTGCAGCAAACAATGATTATTAGGCCACTTTTTTGTGGACTAAAGAAAACCAGTTCCCTTTGTCGTTTCTCTGGAAGGCTGCTTTAGAAAACGTCACCATTTGATTGTTCTTAGTGCCTCCTCTACTGAGTTCCGAATGAAGCAGGGGTGCTGGGGTGGTGAGGCCGGTGGTGAAGAGGGGATTTGCACTTACCAAGAAGAAGGAATGGAGCGTGAAAACTACAGAGAGGATGCGAGGTTAGAAACCCTACTGGAAGCAGCTGTGCGCCGGAGGCAGAGGGTGAGGTCCACGCGTACACAGAAGCAGCCACTGAAGAGCCTTCTGTGCTACGCTGAAGAATCCCAAAGTTGTGCTCAAGGTGATGGGGCCAGTGATGGCTTTAAGCAGGGAGGGGACGTGATGAGATTTGTGGTTGGAAATTCTGGTTTGGTCATTGCGCAGGATGGGGAGGTCAGGGGCAAGATGGGAGACGGTTAGAAATCCGTCTTGGCAGATTAGTTGATCTAAGACTGTGGCCGTTGGAATGGAAGTGAAGGGATAATTTGAGAGATGAAGTGAAGGAGGAAAGGTATGAGTGAAGTAGAGGAGGAGTTGAGGATACTTCTTGGAAGATTCCCAGTCAAGAGGAGCATGAGATAGCAGGACTGGTCTTTGGACGAAGAGCTGAGAGCTCCTGGAATCATGCTCAGAGAGACATTAGAGGTGGTTTTATTCCCTGCTTTTCTCCTTCCTTGTACACGCACGTCGCCCTTCCTCCATCGTTAGTGGCATCCGTAGTCTCAGGAGAAGAATGCCACAGCTGAAATAAGGTCTTTGAACTCTGAAAGCTCTTGACGATCAACAGTTTAAATCTAGAATGTCCAGGACATGAAGCTGATTCACAAACATTAGCTTCAGACCAATGTCTGATGACTAAAGCAGTCTTCTGACACAAGTGTGGTGAAGAGTACTTGGTCTGGGAAAGAAAGAGAGTTGGAAGGATATTAGGTATCTCCAGAGGGAGCTGTGCTCTCTGACCTCTTCTGCCCTGCCCTGTCCCAGGCTGAGTCCTCAAGGTGGGATGGATACATGACTGTGGCCCTGGAGAGGCAGGAACAACCCACGAGCCCAAGGCACTTGAGGCTTGCTTTCAGAGGAGCCCAGAGAGGGAGCGAGACACATAGATTTTCCATCGATTTAGCATGTGTGCAGTGGGGACGCTAGAGGTGGCTGCCTGAGTAGACAGGTAGGATAGTGTCAAGAATTTCTCCGCATCCTGCTTGGTATAGGGAGAGACCACGTGTTCCCAATGCTCCCTGGAGTGGTCAGTCCCTTCTGCATACCTTTCTTCTCTTATGGAAAGTTGGGAATGGGGGCAGGGACAGGAGGGCTGAAAAAGTTGAGGCTACCGGGAATTGACATGGATTGAAATTGTTTAGTTATAGACGATGAATAAAATGACATATCTTGAACACTTGAATTTGTGTTACACAGGGATAAGAACCAAGCATAGTTCATCAGAAATGACAAGAAACAAAGTAACTGGCGATGGTGGGATAGAGCCACCAGATTGACAGGAAGGAAGATGGTGGAGGCCAGCGAGATTCCCTGAGGTTCTGTAGCATGAGTTCTCCAGCAAGTATTGAGCAGTGAGGCAGCTCAGACAGCTTCTGCTTCTGGTTTGGGTGACCAGGGAGGATGGTGGTGGCCCTCACCAACGTGGATAAGTACAAGACATAGAGCAGATATGCAGGGGAGAAGATGAGTCCATTTTGAACATGCTGAATTTGAAGAGTTCAGGTGGGTCTGGTCTGTGGTATATGCAGGTCAAGATAGTACGGGTATGGTGTTGAGTCTCTAAAATGGAAGCATCGATGAGCATAAGATGATCTGGGCAAAGTGCAGAGACTGATAGAAGGGCCAAGGATGGAACCTGGAGGCCACCAGGGGATTGTTGGAAAAAGGGGAACCTGCAAAAGAGACTGAAAAATGATCACAATTTGACCGACTGTGACGGGAAGGAGAGAGTGACGTTGATAGGTAAAGAAGGGTTTTTTAAAATACAGGAAGAGACTCACACGATTCTGCAGGTTGAGGGACAAGAGCTCATGCCGGGTGGGTAGGCAGGGGGTGGTAAAGGAGACACAGGAGAGAGATCTCCAAGGCGCTGGAGTGTTGGGGGAAGGTTAACCTCATCCAGCACAGGGCACCCTTTCTCCTGAGGCCAGAAAGGAGGGAAAGTAGAAATGGAGATGTGCAGAAAAGCTTCAGGGGGAACTATGGAGACGTTCTGGCTGGATGTGCTGTTATTTTATTTGTGTGTGTGTGTGAAGTAGCTGCAAGTGGGACAGGAAGGAGGAAGACCCTCCCTCAAAGGCCACAACTGGATCTCCTAGCGGCCCGAATTTGAGATTTCCCTCAGCTACACATGCAGCCTGGGTGTTTGATCCCAAGTTTGATTCAGGGTTGAAGCTTTGTCGGGCGGGTGTGTCCAATGGAAAGAACGGCACTGGGGAAGGGAAACTGAGACTTTTGGCAAGCTCATGATTTCCTAGCTCGGCTGAAAATAGCCATAGATTTCTATTCTTTCCAAAGGGTAAGCAGAACTCGTGGATGATTTATCACACAATCCCGACTCAAAGAAACCAGTGGTGATCATGGAATCCTTTTTCCCTTTTTCTGGGGGAGGAACCTCTTTACTCTTTTAAATGCAAAAATGGGAAACCAAAAACAAGGACTCTATGTAAACATTTTTATTAGAGGAGAGAAAATATTAGTTCAACCTTAATACTGGTTGGTGAGAATTGTGTTCTAACTTCTGGTCATCTTTCAATATGGGTACCAGTTGCAAGTCGTTTCATGAAGAATTACGGTGGGACAATGTGAAGCCACAAGAACATCTGCTGATGGTTACAAAGTGATGGAAGAAGTGAGACTGATCATGTTACCAAACACCAGTGTGAAGCAGGTGATGGAGTTTCAGCCAGAGGAATGTTGGCCTGTAACTGGCTCTGGTTTACAGCAGATCATCCCAAATCAAAAAACAAGCTAAACATGACTTAGAATGAAAGAAGAAATACATTATGATTTTCATTTGTAAAATTTGCCACAGGACTCCATTGGACCATAATATGCTTCTCCATCTGCACTGATGCTCTATAACCTAAACGAGCAGAAAACTTACTATGAGCTTCCTGTATCGGCTCAGACTGCATACTTCTCTTTTTATTTATTTGTCTATCTATTTCTATCTATCTGTCTATTTTATTTAGTTAAAATTCCAGCCACAATGTCAAAAACAACGGTCAAAAGAAAAAAAAAGAGGAAAAAGAGGACACAATTGGTTAAAAGAAGCAAATATATAGAAGGCACTTGATTAACATCAGGAATCTGGCACTTGCTGCTGTTGGAAACTTAGCATCGCTCTAAGTTTTCTAGGAGTCACATATTTACATTTCTTACTGTCTCACAGGAAGTATCAGACCAGCAGATTAGCCGGGACATGTTCTTCTCAGATAAAGGCAGAAGCACAACATATAAGGTATATTCATGCAAAACATTTCAAACCCTTAGTCTCACCTCAGTCCTCATATCATTGTCCAAAGAAGCTACCTGACCAAGTCCAAGTCAAGGGGTGAGCAAGTACGTCCCATCTAAGGAGGAGATGTGTGAATGTTTATTAACAATAATCTAACCCCACAAATTAATTACTATTAAAAAGTTATTCTCCAAATTCTAATTGTATCTATAAATTATATTTCTTTTAAGAAATATCAAGCAAATATGATAAATTGGTGAGATGATAAAGCTGCTAATATATCTTGTTTACATTTTAATTATCCTTAAGAGTTTTCAAAATGTTAGAAATAAAATAAAAATCATTAATTAGTAGTTTTTCTATCTAGAAAATGGGAATAATAACACTGGTTTTGCCTTTTCCTGTGGTTATTATCAGAATGAATTTAGACAACACACGTGAATACACTACAAAGTGTCCTGCAGATGCTGCTGTTCTTATATGACTTGCCGGTAAAATCATGATTCAAAAATAAAATTCAATTAGTATCATGATGAGTCCTATATATTTCACCACATTAAAAAATTGTCTAGCAATGATCACTGAAATTAATAAATGTAGCAGTGATCACTGATGTAATACATTTGTTTGAGGCTGATGTGGCTGTGGGTAATATTTGAATAGGATCTGGTACTTCCTACAAGGCTACAAAATGCACTTTGAATGACTATTTCATATGTTAGTAAAACATCCACTTTATCTTATTGTAGGTCAAGCTGTATTCTTATATTAATTTCTGCTTCCTGATATTGCTTATTCCCTCTTTTCCATTCCTATGTCTAAGTGAGGCTTATTGGGCAAGTGTCTTTTTCTGTCCTTATGGTTAGATGATTACATGGTAAAAATGAAAAGCTGAGTTCTAAGAATTAGCCTGAGATCTTTTTGCAAGCCTTTATGAAAGTGTTATAAGCTAATTAATCATCAGTCAAGTTAGAATTGAGTCTACAGGCAGAAGACTGGATATGCAAAGGAAATACACTGGTGTTTCCAGCTGAAGTTTTTGAGATTATACAGTTTTATTTTTGTATATAAAAGCTTTAAATCTGCTATGTTTTTCATATAACCCTAGAGGTGGGCAAGAGATTAATGAAAATACAGTTTCTTCCATGCAGGAGTTTGAAGGTTAAAAAGAAAGGAACTGCAAAAGTGGATATCCATGTGCAGAAAAATAAAGTTAAACCCCCTATCTCTCAATATACACAAAACTTAATTCAAAATGGGTTGACTTACATGTAAGAGCTAAAGCTATAAAACTCTTAGAAGAAAACATAGGTATACATTTTGTGATCTTAAACTAAGCAATGATTTCTAAAGCCCAAGCAACCAAAGGAAAAAATACATAAACTGGACTTCATCTAAATTCATCTAAAAACTTTTGTACTTCAAAAAACACCATCAATAAAGTGAAAAGGTAATCCAGAGAGTGGGGTAAAATATTTGCAAATTGTATACCTGATGAGAGATTTTACTCAGGATATATAAAGAACTCTTACAACTCAACAAAAAAGAGACAATTAACCCAATTAGAAAATGAGCAGACATTTCTGCAAATAAGATGCACAAATAGCCAATAAACACATGAAAAGTTGCTCTACATCATTAATTATTAAGGAAATGCAAACCAAGATCATAGTGACACATCACTTCATACCCATTGGGGAGGCTATAATAAAAATTACAAAAGAAATAATAACAAGTGTTGGCAAGGACATAGAAAATTGGAAATGTAAAATGATGCAACCACTTTGGTAAACAGCCTGGCAACTCCTTATGATGTTAAACATAGAGTTATTATATGACCCAGCAATTCTACCTCTAGGTATATACAGAAGATAATTGAAAACATATGTCTGTGCAAACACTTGTACATGAATCTCATGGCAGCGTTATTCACAATATACAAAAAGTGGAAATGATCCAAATGTACATCGATGAATAGATAAACAAAATATGGTATACCCATACAGTGGAATATTACTCAGCCATGAAAAGGAATGAAGTATTTATACATCCTACAATGTGAATGAACCTTGAAAACATTATGTTAAGTGAAAGAAGCCAGACACAAAAGGCCACATAATGTGTGATTCCATTTATGTGCAATGTCCAGGATATGCAAATCCATAGAGAAAGAAAGTAGACTAGTGGTTTCTAGGAACTGGAAAGAGGGAAGAATGGGGAGTGACTCCAAATGGGTATGAGGTTTCTTTTGGGGGATGAAGTGCTCTGGGATTAGATGGTGGTAATTGTTGTATAGCCTTGTGAATATACTAAAAATCACTGAACTGTACATTTTAAAAGAGAGAGGAGAAGAAAGAGGAGAGAGACAGGAAGAGCTATGTGATAGAAGTGTCCAAGGAACTGCTTCTGAAAGATAAGACATATCTGGTACTCAACTGAAAATTGTGTTTCTGTGACGTTAAAACCTCTTCATTTCTCCAACCTTCAGGCAAGTCTGTCTCCATTCCACTCCACCCACCACATATACACACCAGGAAAACTCTCACAGAAAGATTAATGAGGGCATGGATTTTATCTACTCAATCGCAGCATGTAGAACAGGGTGTGGTATATAGTAGGCACTTGATACAAATATGCTGAACAGATAGATAAACACCTGCATGAACAGGTTTGATTTCAATCCACAATGGTGATCACAGTGGTTTTGGTTTCTATACGCCTTTGAAGGTGCAGAGAGACTAGATTTATTTAAATTCTACCTTATCGATACACCTAGCAGCTCTGTCCTGAAAATTATGCTTTTAAGCACTATGATCATTTGTGAGAAGTTTCAGTGCCCACACAATTTCTTGAGACTCTTGGGAGTGAAACAAGGAACAGTGAGTGTGAAATAGACATTTGATTTCTAGCTAATAAGGGAAGGTTAGAAAAAAACTTAAAAGAAGTATAGGATGTCTTGAAATAACAGCTGTAGGAGCATCTCCCTTAGAATATTAAGATGATGCAACACTCTATTTTGGACAGCTGAAGTACACAATTGAAGAGATTTACCTATCAGAGTAGGTTAGTGCTAGAGGCAGATATTCTCTAGAAATGTTTTCTTTAATATACTTAAAATATTTATATAAAATTTAAAATATAATACTCTTAATATATACTTTATATATTTTAAAATATTTTTAAAGTTATACTTTGTGCTATTTTAGTAGTGCCCAGTAAGTACTCTCATGAGCTTTAATCTTGCCAAATGTGCTTTGCTCTCTACTATCCATTTTTGTAATCTAACCCTCGGTGTAGGCAAGTGATTATTAAAGTTATTGTCCCTTCTCTGTAGAGTTTTCTAAAAAAGGTTAATATTATCAGAATGATTAGAAAAAAGAGAATGCCACATGTCTAAATGGAGTTCTGAAAAACGAACTGAAAGACTCTGTGTTATGTCTGTCTTCCACATGACAACTGCTAATCCTGGTGAGGGTGGTGACAGTCAGCCTGGTTCAGTCTCACATGCCCAGGGACTAAATGAAGTGACCAAAAAAGGAAAGAGTGTACAGTTGTAGCCACATTGATAAATGAAAATGTCCAAATGGCAAAAGAAAAAATATTGCCATTCATTCGGAAAATATTGAGGACCTACCGTGTGCCAAGCATGGCTCAGAAATGAACTAAATAGACAAAATCCTGCCCTCATGGATTTTCATGTTGGCGGGCTCCCTACTGGTACCCAATTATTACTAGAACTGTGGGGGAAGCATGGAAGGGAGTGGGAGGAAAATCCAGCTGGTCTGAAGCAGCCATTGCTGACCAGTGGGAGGCTGGGAGAGGAGGAGGAGAAGGAGAAGGATGTATAGTTTCCTTGGAAAATCTGTGGTGATCCTAAGTTGTCTGGCCAGCTGGGAAGAGTGACCTTCTTATTAAGCAAAAGGGCCCATCCACGAGGCCGATCAATTTCCTGTCATTCCCTCCCATTTCCAACAAAACATAGAACAAAAAAAGGGCAGGGGGGAGCAGTCCCTGTCTCCCAAGATCTTGCACAGGGGCTGAGTTTCAGGGTAGTCGTGGTAGAAGGTACCTGAGAGTGAATATCAGAAGACCTGGGTTCTAATGTAAATTCACTGCTAACTAACCATTTACTGGTGTGTAAACTGAGAAGTTTAGCTTACAAAATCACTGAGGTCTCTTTCAGTCTAAACTATTTCTATGGTTGTGTAGCTCACTAGAAGCAGGAATAAGGATCATCCCTGGTTTGTGTGTACACCGTTCCTTGATCCAAACTCAAATCTTTACATAGTGGTTACTAAAGGAATAAACAAGTAAGTCATGGGAAGTGCTATTTATAATAGAATGCCTGATATTCCTATATATTTAAGAATATACATTGAAATACCCCAATGAAAATTTTGTTATTAATACTGAAACTTTATGGTATGAAAGTCAAAATAATTTTTTAATCTAAAACCAATCCACCATTGCCATTGTTTCTTTTGTGTAACATATGTATCTTCTTTGCCTATTGAAACTCTGTCTTAGATTGTATCTGAAATATTAATTTACCTGTGAAGTTCCTAATATCCTCAGTTAGAGTACATTCTTTCTTTTCTCTTCCCTCAGCACTTTTTTAATCCCTCTATGGAATAATGGCACAGTCTGACTGGTATCAGGGGTGCGTGGGTGTATGGGTGCGTGGGTGTATGGGTGCGGGTGTATGCATCTCCCACAACAGGTTGTGAGTTCTTTGAGGGTAGGACTTGTAATTTACTCATCTTCCTGTCCAAACAATTAGCACAGCACTTTGCATTAAGTCAGTGCCTAATCCGTGCTTGTTGGTTGCATTTCTCTGTCCTCTGACACATTATGTCAACTGTACTGGCTCATGCAACTTCTCAACTTCCTCAATTCCTAGGAAACTCAGATCATAGAGATTAAAGCCCACAGATTGCAAGAAGCAGATGAGATAAAACACACAGATTGAGTCTTGGAAAGGACATATTATAGATGGAATTGACATTGGCAAAACACCGAGTAACAGAAAAATGTGGTAGAATTGATTAATTCTGCCCAGTAAATAAAGTTCATTTACCTTCCCAGTTAATCATAGACCTATTACTCCTGGTTCAGGCAGGAGTAAAGGCTTTCAGGCTCCTCAGTTGATAGGAGAGGACCATTTGATCAGAGTGGCTAGACAGGGCTTTCCTTAAGGTATATGGTGCTACCTGAGACTACCCAGTTTATAGAACAGACAAGATGAGCCCCATTTGGGAGAGTTCTAGCTTCCCTGTCTTGAGGGAGAGAAACAGCCTCCTTTTGTTTCTCTTTTTATTTATATTTTTTTGTTGGGAGGGGGAGGGGTGGAGCAATGGCAGGAAATTGATCATATCGCCAAGTGCCATGTGTGGTTTTCTCTGCTTAGTAAAGAAGGGAGGCCTCTAAGCAGAAACTTTCATCAGCCAAGCTGGAAGGTGCTCTCAGTGCTGGATCCACAATTTATCTTTTTAGCATCAGGATTCATTTCTCGGTAAATAGCTCTTTTGTATAAATTCTAGGCCAGCTCAGGTTTTTGCAAACCACTTTGGTGGACTTTTTTAGTGGGATGGTGGGGAGAGGGTGGGTGATGCAAAATGAAGGGGAGAGAAGACCAAGATGAATAAAAAATAATCAAAGTTGGGTATAGTCCAGAAAAAGATTGATATGTCTACACCAGTAAGGGAAGTGGTTTGTGTCGGCTGAGTGTGGAATTAGGCACTTTCTAACTTCTACATTTATGTAGTTCTAAGTGCTTCTCCCTTCAGTTATTTGCGCCATCGGCCACTAATGGGCTCCCCAGAAGCAGGTGTAACAAGCACACATATGACAAGGTTGCTGTCTTTAAGGAGTTTATAGACATCTTGTGGAGAAAAAATTGACCCCATGAACCAGAAATCACATAAAATAGTCTTAAGTGCTGTTATAGGATGGTAACACTAAGTGTTTCACATACAAAGAAAAATTTGGTATTGGCTTGAGTATTTAGAGCTGTCATGGAGGAGATGGGATTTGAGGTGGACTTTGAAGAAAGTAAGGGCTTACAGCAGGGAGAGAATCCCAAGAGACAGCTGACCTGCTAGCATCATAATCATATTGTGAAAAGTCTTTTCTGCTATCACGTGATCATTGGTCCTTGAGAAGCCCATGTGTTCACAAATATTTTACGAAATGTTGATTTCAATTAGGTAGTTGGGTAAAAGGGGGTTAGAAACTGGTGAGTTTCAGAAGCTCATTAAAAAGCTATTTTTCCTGCAGAAAATTCAATTATAAGAGTTTTATCCATGTGTATTTTGCTGTATCAAGTGAAAATAATAAGATGGTTAATCAAAACTTAGGAAACAGGGACTTCCCTGGTGGCACAGTGGTTAAGAATCCTCCTGCCAATGCAGGGGACACGGGTTCGAGCCCTGGTCTGGGAAGATCCCCCATGCTGCAGAGCAACTAAGCCTGGCGCCACAACTACTGAGCCTGCACTCTAGAGCCCTCGAGCCACAACTACTGAGCCTGCGTGCCACAACTACTGAAACCCTGCAGCTAGCTAGAGCCTGTGCTCTGCAACAAGAGAGGCCTCTGCAGTGAGATACCTGCACACCGCAACGAAGAGTAGCCCCTGCTCGCTGCAACTAGAGAAAGCCTGCACGGCAACTAAGACCCAACGCAGACAAAAATAAATTAAAAAAAAAAAAAAAAAAAAAACTTAGAAAATGATCACAGAGTATAATAGGAATAGAACTTTAAGACCAGAACAAAATCAATGAATTTCTAGATCACTATTATCTATCATTTTTTGATAAAATCCCAAATTGAAATAACTGATTTTTTTTTTTCAAAAAAGCACAAAACTGAAGGTGTGGCCAAGGTGGCAGAGTAGGAAGATGCTGAACTTAGCTCCTCCCACAGGCACACCAAAAATTACAGCTATTTACAGAGCAACTGTCTATGAGAACAATCTGAGGACAAGCAGAAAAGATTTTTCACAACAAAAGATACAAAGAAGGAAACACAAGGCGGGTAGCAGGGTTAGAGACATAGTATAGTCAACACCCACACCCCCATGTGGGCAACCGACAGATGTGAGGTTAATTGCAACTGCAGAGTTTCTCCCCAAGGAGCGAGTGGTCTGAGCCCCACATTGGACTCCTCGGCCCAGGGAGCCTGCACTGGAAGATGAGCCCCCCCAGAACATCTGGCTTTGAGGCCAGTGGGGATAGCAAAGCTGTCACTCAGATTTGAAGAAGGAGAGATAAAGGGTTTTACAAAGCAAAAGCTACAAGAGTTCAGCATCACATTACAGGTTTATAAGAAATGTTAAAGGGACTTCTCTAAGTGGAAACGAAACGACCACACTAGAAATATGAAAATTACAAAAGGAAAAGTCTCATTGCTAAAGGTAAACATACAGTAAAGATAGTAGATCTACCACTTATAAAGCTAGGTTAAAAGACAAAAGCAGTAAAATCATCTATATCCACAAAAAGTGGTTAAGAGAAACACGAAACAAAAAAAGTGTAAAATATGATGTCAAAACATTAAACGTGGGGGGAGGGGAGTAAAAGAACAGCGTTGTCAGAGTGCATTTGAATTTAAGAGATCAGCAACTTAAAATAATCACTTGTATATAGGTTACTATATACGAACTTCATGGCAACAACAATTTATATTAGGTAACTAGTGTTCAGTAGTGCAGGGTGGCCAAGCTAGAATGATGTGACTCTCAGCCCGGCGATGTGTCACTGACCTCTCACATTAATGCTCTTCCACAAGAGGGTGGCACGTATGGACTGTCTGACAGCATCAATTTCTCTCCTCACTTCTCTTTCCTCTATATCCTTTAGTGCTCAGCCCAAGCCAGCCTCCACTGAGAATGTCTTTCTCTGTCCCACATTAGTCATCTATAAATGTAGGA
This sequence comes from Physeter macrocephalus, assembly GCF_002837175.3. Classification (NCBI taxonomy): domain Eukaryota; kingdom Metazoa; phylum Chordata; class Mammalia; order Artiodactyla; family Physeteridae; genus Physeter; species Physeter macrocephalus. The sequence goes on along the minus strand of NC_041223.1, from coordinate 26,850,639 downwards.
GTATCGGAAGATGCTGAGAAGCCATATTTGGATTAAGCTCACGTCACTTGTCTGGCGGTAGTTAAACCCCATACAACTGCACTGTCAGGAGACGTTGGGGACATAGGGGTGTTGAGACCAAAGGTTCCAGGGCCAGGCACGCCTAGGTTCAGATCTTAGCTGTGCTCTTAATGGCTATTTGAAATGTTACTAAATGCCTCTGAATGTCCGTTTCTATCTCTGAAAACAGAGGTAATAAAAAAAATCTCTGTTTGGAAGTGTTACGAAGATCAAGTCAAGTAACACATAAAGCCCTGACACACGAACATGCAAATGTTAGTCCTCCTTGCTCCTTTCTGTCTTAATATAGCCAAAGGCACCCATATATGTAGTTCTAAGAAGCACATGCATATTGGACCAGCTTGAGCATTTTAAAAGTTATAATTTTAAAAATTTTGACTTACGTCCCTTCTAAGTTCATCTTTTATCCTGAACAATAATTTCTCAAAGCAGTTGAAACTGGATAAATATCTAATGAGCCCAATATCTCTAATATTCAAGGAGTGTGCCAAGACCTACAGGGCCATGATGGTAAATCCTCTGGAAAATCAAGATGTTGCTTTAAATAGGAGTGTACCGATGAAGGCTGTGGGCTCTGAATTCAGGCTTCCTGGATTTAATTGTCTCTCCAAATTCTAGCTTCACAACCTTGATCTTTATCACCTGAAAAATGAACACAGTAATGATACTCATTCAGAGGGGGGTGGGGTGAGGATTAAATGAATTCAACCTTTAATTGAATTCAACCAATTAAGTGTTTAGTACAGGATCTTCAGCACGGGAAGGACTTCATAAATATTAGGTTTTGTTAGTTTCACTGAGAATTTTGGAGGAGGGGACTTCCAGCTGACTTCCCACATTATCTAAGGTGGAAGTCCAAAAAAAAAAAAGCACACTTATGGGACTTCCCTGACGCCCAGTGGTTAAGACTCTGTGCTTCCACTGCAGGGGGGGCGTGGGTTCGATCTCTGGTCAGGGAACTAAGATCCCGCAGGCCGTGTGGTGTGGCCAAAAAACCAAAAACCCAAGCAAACCAGACAACCCAAAAAGCACACTTGTGAAGAGAAGTTTTGTTTTTTAAGGTGTTTTCAGTGTACACGCATTTTACCATTTCGCATGCAGGTAAATTAATTTGTCTAGGCAGACTTTAACGAGTCTTGTTCAAAGCTTCAGAAGTGCAGATATGGTAGACCAATTAGACGTTAAGTCCTTGATCAAATCATATCTTGTTTAAGGACTGAACTTACTTAAAACTCTTGCCCCTGAACTTCTAATCCCTATTAATCAACCAAAGTCATCAAAAACAGGTAAGTTTTGAAAGTCCAATTTATGAAAGATGACTCTCTTGGCTTTTCCTTGCTTTCTGAGTGACCTGTGTGAAAAGCCCGGATAAAATTATTTCTTCAGTGAAAGTATTTCTTTTATCATGGAAAGGAAATGCTGAGTAATTCCTGTCGATGATCTGTAGCTCTCTAAAGAAGGAATCCTGTAGCTTTTCTTGAGATGCAGGGCCTGCCCAGCAGGGAGAGTAGAACTGATAAGTCTGGAGTTCAGACTCCTTTGTCAATGGCCAGCCCCTGGCCTTGGGAACTGACTGGAGGCAGTTTGCAAATGTATGTGCTTGATGGGAAGCCTGCAGTTCCCTTTGTCCTTGAACCACAGGAGGCCTGATAGGGCAGCCGGACTGTGTCATCCCTGACTACCCTAGTTTCCAAGCAGGAACAAGATGGGTAACTTTTCAGACACTATGCAACGTGAGCATTCAGCATTTAACCTAGTCTACTGCTGGATACAAATAATAACTAGTTTTACATGCTTGTCTACTAACTTACTGCCAAGTGGAAACACAGATATTTGATCAGGTTTGAAGCCTGAGTTTCTGCAGAGTCTGAATAAGAGTTTCTAATCCTTTTTTTGTGGCAATGTCCACCTCCCCTACTCTTAACAATCCAATATTCATCCTCTCAACTGGCTTTCTCCAAATCAAAAAAAAGTGATCAAATCAAAACTATTATTTTTACTCTTATCCTAGATAACTAGAAATTATAGTCTTTTTCTGCCACATTGCTTTATATGTGTGCTTTCTTCCATCTAGGAGCTTAGGAAGTACACCTGTAGAAGAGATAAAGCTATCTTGCATCAATGGATTCAGCTTCATGCTATAGGGTACCTCTTTTATAACATAGATGATCCCCAGAAGAGTCATTTTTGGGGTTTCTTCTAATTCTACTTTTTTAAAAGCTCAGTTGTGAGTGAACACCTTTCTTTCCCAATCGCTACCGAGTTAGACGTTATAAAGTTTCACCAATCCCTGACAGTTTCCTAATTCTGAGCATGTAGAAATGAGGTACTTTCCCACCTTCTTGCGTTTAGGTTTGGCGATGTAATTTACTTAGGACAATGAATGTGAATGGAAGTAATGTGTGTAGAGAACGTTGGGAGGAAAACTTTTCCGCTATCATGTCAAGCTCAAGGGTTGGTGGCCTGCAAAATACCCGAATAGACCAATTAACAAGAAGAAAGTTCAGTGTCTCTCTCCAAAGCAGAGGGCAGATTTGTTTGCTGTCCAGTATAATAATCTCCCTTTCTCTGGGGGCAAAGATTGGGAAACTATGCTTATAGCCCATAAAAAAAATTGAGTTTCCTAAGTTTAGGCTTCTTCAGCTGACTTAGGAGAATTGGGGATTGGTGTGAACATAAAAGTTCATGCTGCCTGTTGTGCTGGAGTCGTTCATGTCTTTTGCCATTGTACGTGGAACTGTGGCACGCTAAATTGTTAGCTTGCATGCAGGGTAAAAATCTCAGACCCTGGGCTTCCCTGGTGGCGCAGTGGTTGAGAGTCGCCTGCCGATGCAGGGGACACGGGTTCGTGCCCGGGTCCGGGAAGATCCCACGTGCCGCGGAGCGGCTGGGCCCGTGAGCCATGGCCGCTGACCCCGCGCGTCCGGAGCCTGTGCTCCGCAACGGGAGAGGCCACAACAGTGAGAGGCCCGTGTACCGCAAAAAAAAAAAAAATCTCAGACCCTGCGCAGTTATTCACAGGCAGGATATTGGAGCAGCACTCCAAACTGAAGCAGGGTCATCATAAGGGTTCCTTTGACCAATATACCTGGAGTTAGGCATTGTCTGGGTGGAATGGACTTAATGGTTTCTCCACTGCCTGATACATACTGATGATAAAACTGACAAGCTTCTATCACTCAAATTACTCAGAAAATCACTGTCCGTGGAAATGATTACAAGGGGGATTATAATTTTATTTACAGTATATAAAAGTTGAAAAACACAGGGTCACAAACTAAAGATCTAATTACATTCTATGACCAAATTCCTTTTGAACTCAATTTTTCAACCACTTCCATTCAAAGTTTAGATGATCGGATAAATATGGTAATCATTAAAATATATGTAAATTTGCCGTTTTGTTTTTCATATCATAAAGTGAAAGGATAGATTGAATTGAGCTGGGACTAGAGATCTGTTAAAGCAATTTCCCTGTAACATTAATAGTTATTGTAAGTTTACCAAGGAGAATATGCAACACCAAAATTTATGAGACTTGGCCTGAGTTGCTGCAGTTTTCCTTGGGAGACATTCCAGTCTTACAAGAGAGAATTCTGGTGCTATCACTTACCAGCTGTGTTCTCTGAATCAAGTGACTTAACCTTTTTTTTTTTCCAATTTTGAAATATTTAATTAATTAATTAATTTATATTTTTTATTGACGTATAGTTGATTTACAAGTTTTGTTAGTTTCAGGTGTACAGCAAAATGATTCAGTTTTTATATATACATATATATATATACACATATATATACATATATATATATGTATACATGTTCTTTTTCAGATTCTTAACCTTTCTATGCCTTGGTTTCCTCATCTGTAAGATGGGGATAATAGTACCCACCTCATAGGGTCTTTGTGAGAATTAACTGAGTATTTACACATACACGTAATTGTGCTTAGAACAGTGTCTGGTGCATGTATGCTCCATAAGTGTTTGGCATTATTATACATTTATATTAATGGTGCATAAATTAAGACCAGTATTTCATATCATAATACTGCGAATAACACCTGAAGTAATCATTATTTTGTTTTTTTCCCCCCTCACTAAAAAAATTGTTGCTTGCAGATAATGCTTGCTTGCAAATGATTACCAGGGAGGAATCTTTGGCAAATGGTCATGACTCTAATTATTCCATGCTGGATATGTTGAGCCAAATAGATAAAACAGTAGTCAGTTTTCCTTTACAGAGTAGAAGGTTTTTAACCCAATAATCTATCAGTCAACTCATTTTTATTGAGTAACTGTGAAAAATTACATACAGGATATTTTTAGCTCAAAAAGATCGTTCCCTTCTAACTCTGAGTCTAGCAGAAATTCTCTGTAAAACTCTTTGTTAGCCACAAGGGCATGAAAGAACGTTGGGTTGATAGTGTAAATAATTATTTCATGATTCATGATTGCAGGTTTTTTCATCTGGTTCCTTCAGTGTTTTAAGACTACTATTGCTTTATCTTGAGCTGGTAGGTTAAGAGTCAGCATATTCTTATTTATTTTTAAGATTTAAGGAACTCTGTGATCAGAAACCTTGTTTTCTTCATTTTGCAACCCAACTTCCTCTTTGGGTCTCATATGGCAGAGTCTATTTAACACTGATTTCCTTCCCGTCTGCATTATATAGTGTTTGACTTTGCAAGACTCTCTACCCAATAAATGTTGTTAACTGATTGGTAATCTCTTATTGCAGTTATTTTGGATCAAACTTAGAACTACCTGCATTATTGAGCCCCTGCAACAGGTCTAGCATGAAAATGCTAATGGCTTTAAATATATATATATATATTTGCAAAATATTTGGCATATTATATATATTTTTTTTTTGGAAGGAAAATCTTATTTAATAACGTTAAATTGTACTTAAAGCACCCACTTATTAGGATCCAAATCGCTGTAAAAGCAGCTCAGTTGTCAAACCCAAGAATTGTATTACATATTATGTTTTATGCTCATAAGGTCTAAAGTCATATGTAGATACAGTCCTGCTGCCCTAACATTTCCCCCAAGATGAAGTGTAGCAACTGGACCAAACTGTGAAGTTTAATTTTGCTGGCTCATGGAGCAAGGATTAAGGCATTAAATATTTGAATTTATATTGGTAGAAAAATAAATCCGTGAGAAATTACATTTCTCAACAATTTGTAATGTCAAAAATAATTTTAACCATTTTTTTCCTCATAAGGAAAGGAGTGTATCTGTGGTTTAAGAAGAATATATTCTCTCTATCAATCAATGTCAATGTCAGTATACCAAAATGACACAATATATAGACATCTTTCCCATAGGGCCTATAGCTCCTTTTAGAACCTAGACTGTGGGTTTATCCTGTGGTACTGGTGGGTTCTGTCTTATGATTTCCAAGCTTTGAGGTGCTTTGAAAATCATCTAGTTTCATTTCCTTGTTTTAGAGATGATGAAAGGAAGACCCAGAAGAGATAAAATTAACCCAACAAAGTCATTGGAGAATAGGAAAAAATAGTGTAAAATCACACTGCTAGAAAAGATCTTCCTTCATAATTAATTTGAAAATTCCATGTCTAATCTGGAACGAAATATATCCTGTAAAAGAAAATTCCTTGAATACCATGGATAATGCATTCTAATATCTAACAACCTCTCTAGTCAGAAGTGTCATTCTTGAGCGTAATAACCTCTTTTCATGCAAATTAAGCTTATTTCCACTTGTTAGATGCTTAATAGAGATGGATGAGAGTCACTTTAATAATTACAATCACACACGTGTATTAAATTATTTTTCAGTATTAACTGATTCTCCATTATTTTCTTTGCACTCCCTAAAGAATATGACACCTTAATTTTTTAACATAAGTCTTTGCTTCCCTTCCCCAGTTGCTGAGCCAGGAATGTGAATATCATGATTCATCCTTCTATTTTTCTTCATTTTCCACCTCCAATTAATTACTAAGATTTTTTTGGTTTCACTTCCTAAATAGCCCTCAACTCTTGCGACCTTAATGTCACTGCTCTAATTTACGCCACAATCATTCTTCACCTGGATTATCACAATATTTTACCTGATCAATTATTGTGATAATAAGCAATTCCCAACTCTTAGTAATTTAACAAAACAGACATTCATCTACTGCTTGAATTTCATGAGGACTACAGGGCTAGGTTGAGCTAGGTTGAGTTTGGCTGAACTTGGCTGGGCTTTACGTGTCTTCTCATTCTGGGACCTAGGTTGAAGGAACAGCTTTATCTGGGGTTTACTAGTCTCACGGCCAAGGTTGGAAATCCACGGGGGACAGAGCCCTATCACTCATACTTAAAGATTCTGCTTGGAAGTGGCATCATGTCCAGCAAGATTCTGTTGGCCAAAGTGAGTGTTTTGGTCAAGCTCAAAGTCGTTGGGGTAGAGAAGTATACTATGCACGTCAGTGAATGTGGCAAGGATAGGGAGGGAATAAACAATTATGAACAAATAATGGAATCTACTGCACTCAGTAACCCCCCTGCAGTTGTGTTCCTCTCCAATTCAGCCTCACACAATTTACAGACAGGATCATTACAATCCCTCAGTAGCCTTGGGATTATTAAGAGCTGGGGGGAGCAGGGGGTAGGAAAGAATTAGGGACCACCTCAGAAAAATGAGTCTTGAGAGATGAACAGAATTTTCTAGAAGAGGGGAGGAAAGGAAGAACATACTGGACAGTGAGAGTTCCAGAGAACAATAAGCTGGGAATACTTCTGAATGACTAGTTTCCTGTTTCTCTAATATCACAGGACTATGCAGACAGCTATTCACGAGAATGTCTCAATTGCAGGGTAATGATTTGTTTTATTGTCCCCTCTACCCTGTCTTTGTACAACTGCAGACTTCTTCATGGCTGGCATCATCTCTCTTTCATCTTTGAGTACCCAGTTCCTAGCACAGTACCTTGAACATAGTAGGCACTCAAGATGTTTGAGCAGCATGTGCTTATGTTCCAAAAGTTCTGATTTAGCTATTTGGGCCCTCTTGATCATTCTGCTGGTCTGAGACTGATGGACCTTAACTGGCAAACGGACTGTTATTTTCTAACTCCCATTCCATGCATGTTCTGGAGACATTACTTCTCTCAGCTCTTCTTTAAATGTCCTCACTTTGTCCTTACTTATTTCCTCTCCTCCCTTGTCTTTACTTACTTCTTTTTAATCATTGCTTCTCCACCTCATCAAGACAATTAAAACGTTAGCCTGCTTTCCTGATGTGGCAGCACCTGTGAACCTAAAGGGACACATTAGTCAATCATTCATGCGAATACTTAATACCACATCCAAGGCTGACTTTTTACTTGCACACTAGATGTGCACTTTAGCTCATCTTTGAATTTAATCAGTTTCCTACAAGGGAAAGGCCACGTCCCTTCCTAAGATTTTCGTTCGTTTCTTCACACCCATTTTGCCCTTTAGGTTTGCAGCTGCCTCTCCCCACACCTCCCTCCAAGGACCACAAGCCTCAGCCAGGTAGGGATTTTTGCTATTCCCCAAACACAGCCCGCTCTTCCACAACCCTGGACTTGTCTTTTGTTGATCCCATTGCTAGGTATCTGTCCCTCTTTACCTCTTCTAAGAAAATCCTACTCATATTTCAAGGCTCTGCTCTACAAGGAGGTCACTCATTCTGCCTCTAACTCTTCTTAATAGCCAAAGGAATGAATGAGTGAATGAATGAAAGAATAAATAACTTCTTGACAGTTCAGATTTAATTCATATCAATTTGCAACTTCTCTGTTCTATGGGGGTTGGAACTTTAAGTTGCTTTGATTTGATACTACTGATTAATCAATTCTATTTGTTCTTTTCATATTTTAACTCAGTCAGTCATTCTTTAGTCACTCCTTTCCATAGCATAATGAGGATTGAATAATATTTTCCTTTGTAGATATTCTTTCTTTTTCCTCGTATGTGGGCTGTTGATTTAACCAGTTTATAAGCCCAAGGCTGCCTGAGACTCTAGTCTTCATTTATTTTTGTGCCCATTGAGGTTTCTGCCTTCTGAAAACTCAAAACCTAAAATGGACCTCCTTCTCTTTGACAAGTCTTAATAGGATAGATATGTCTCTAACAGTGTGAATTTCAAGGAAGTACAGATTGCATTTTTTTAAAAAGTACAGATTTTTTAAAAAGACACAGATGGGTTATTATTATGGAAAACCAGAGAAAAAAAGGAATATTCTCACCCCTTTCAAGACGATGGGGTGAGAGGAAGAAATTAGTGTCCAACTTACAGTTTATCAGAGAGGTCTAATGACCCAGCCTAATACAGAAGAGAGTATATTGGGAAGTCTCAGTGCTAGGAGAGATGTCTTATGCCTGGACTCTGGAATCAACTGCTTTGGTCTGAATCCAGCTCCACCACTGGCTTGAGCAAATGACTGACGCTCCCCGTGTAACGGAGCAGGACCCTATGGGGCCTTCAGGGGACAGGCCTTCCCCGTATCCTCTGCTTTAGCTGCTCTCTGAAGCAGCTAAATAACAGCATTTGATGCAAATTTCCTGAGTTGTTTTGCAGATGTGAACCCTGCCCCCTTCCCCCCAAGGCACTGAAGAACTACTTGATCTACTTGATGACCATGAGCACATAGCCCCAGGCCTCTTGGAGCCTAGGACTGATAATATGAACCCCTGTGACACCACCCTGCTGCCTCACCACCAGCCAATCAGAGAATTGTGCACAAGCTGATCACATACCCTGCGACCCACCCCCCTCTTCTGGCCTTTAAAGATGCTTTGCTAAAACCCTTCGGGGAGCTTGAGGCTTTTCAGGGCATGAGCCACCTCTTTGCATGGCCTTGCAATAATCCTTTCTCTGCTCCAAACTCCGACCGACGTTTCAGTTTGTTTGGCCTCACCGTGTTTCGGGCACGTGAACTTGTGTTAACACCTTTGCCTCAGTTTCCTTATCTGTAAGATCAGGGGTAATAACTGTACATCACAGGGCTGTTATGAGGACTAAATGAATGAATATACACGAAGCACTTAGAACAGTGCCGGGCAAGTGCTGTAAAGTGTTATTATTATTATTTCTGCTTTGGAATTTCTTCCACTTTTTTTTTAAGTTGGAGAAGAAAATCCTTGCTCTCACACTTCTGGGTTTGGAGTGGGAAAATCAGTAAACAGCACGAGGCTTTGAATTTCTAAGTAGATGGCAGCTAACTAACATCAATTCCATCCTAGTCGCCTCTCGCCCCTCCCCCACCCACAATCATTGGAGGATGCTGCCCTCTGGTGGTCTCTCATTACCGCTCTATAGCTCAGTCAGACTCATGCCAGAACTTTCTTTGTCTCCACTTGCCTGTAACTTAAAGGTGAATTTATCAGAAGTTAAAGTATTTCCCTCTGGACATTGCTTGAAACATAACTGCTAAATTATAGAAACATATGCAGATTTTAAAAATTGGACTGATAATTAATATAACTTGAATGGCTAGAAACTTAGAGGATAATGTATGCAATTATAAAATGTATTGCCTAAGTCTTTTTACTGACTTGCCTGAAAATCAGACAAATAATAGCCAATTACCTGAGGAATCAAGTAGATACCTTTTTGATATCTAACCATTCCTTTCAGAAAAAAAGTATGAATGGTAGTATAGGTACTATATTTCATAGTAAAATTTAACTTTTTATATTAAAACTTTTATTATTCTGGCAAAACGTTTTCCAGAATTGAGGAGTCAAAACCATAGTTATTAAAATTAGAACTTAAGCACGTGTATGAAGTCTATTAGAATTACAGGTTTTATGTTATTCATCATCAAAGCATCTTTAGTCAATGCCCCAGTTGCCTAAACCCTATTTCTTCAGGAACCTCATATACAGACATTTACTTTCCAGTGAAATTATGAAAAATGATTATTTGCTAACTCTTTTGAAAACTTACATAATTCTGGAATACAGTTTGATACAGTCAGCTCACCTCTGCTGGGTGAACTGTTATGTAATTCCCAGCACCGAAAAAGGAACATCGGAAGATCAGTGACTATTTATTTACACGTTTGTTATCGTTTCTACTTGAGAATAAAGAATGAGTTTGAACTCCAAAAGCTGAGCCTGCAGGAAGCCCCATCAGTCTCTCCACACTTCTGCTGTCATTCCTATTGTAGGGAAAACATTATTCAAACGACAGGCTCCAAACTCCCAGGTAACTGAAGCCAGCAGGAAGCTCTGTTTGATATCGAGTATGTTCTTTATCAACCTTTTTGTTGTGATGGGAAGAAATGAACTAACTTTACTTTTATCTTGCCCTGTTTTAACATAACCCAGTAGGTGAATGCTTTATTGTTGTGCTTTGGCCAAACTCTTTGATATATACTGACTTTGTGGTCATAAATTTTCCATACAAAACAATTAATGGTTTTTCATCTATTCATTCCAACCAGAAAGTATTACAGGTTCATAGGTTTTTATTAAAAGTGTGCTTAAAATTTTGCTTATAAGAATTGCCACATGGAAAACACAACTTGATTTTTCTTATTAGATTCTGGGAGACAGCAGCCCCTCTGCCATCAAACATAACAGAGAATCAAACATAACAATGCAATCCTGAACTTTAGGGTCAACGCTATAGACTCTACTGAACACTCAGTCTCCGTGCTTTTTTTTTTTGTATTCGAAAGACTCATGTAAGATAAGAAAATGAAGTGTCTTTATTTTTTTCCTCCACGAGTAGTTGGTTTTCAATAAGCAAGCTAGCGTGCTTATAATGTGGAGTTCATTAACGAGCGTACTTCTAATGCTCATTTCAGTTTTGACACACCACTAAACCGTATATTAAATCTATTCTTTGTTCTCTGTATGATATTATTTGTGTAACCTTGTTTGGATTCAGTATCTGTTTTACAGGGAAGAAACAAATTTGAATAAAATAGAGAAGCTTTAAGCAACACACATTTAAATCTTAAACATGTAATATTTAGGATGATCTTAAACTCATGTCTTTACCTTTCCTGCATCGTTTTCTGTGATGCCTAATCTATTTTGGATGCTGGGTTTATTCCAAATCCCCAGAAACTTAATCAAAGGCAAGGAATTCAGAATTTCCTAACAGAAAGAAGAAAAATAACATAAGAAAATTTGACTATTTTATTTTAGCCCAGCATCGAAGATTTTATTGTACCTTTTGCACCTTAAAACTTATAAATAATTCAAAGGCCAGTTATTTCAGAGCTGTCTTCATTCCAGTATTAGAGATAGCACATATATTTAAACACTTAATATTCTCACCCGAAACCACTGTAATCGTCTCACAATTCAGAATTTGTGCAGCGAGCAAACTTTCACCTGGCGTTACTGCCCGACTATTTAAAGACTATTACGAAAAGAAAACCTCGGTGCTACTGGCGTTTGGGCTGGATAACTCTTGGTTGTAGGGGAAGTCCTGTGCATTGTAGGATGTTTAGCGGCATCCTTGGCCTCCACCTCCAGGTGACAGTAATGCCTCTTCTTCCACTGTTACAACCAAAAGTGCATCTAGACATTGCCAGATGCCCCGGCAAGGGACTCAGTTTTCCCCAGCTCTGTCAGAACCATTGTCTTAAACCAATACGCTGTGTACCCCATTGCTTTTCTTCCAACATCTCCAGTCAGGAGTTTGCCATTTTGCATGGCTTCTAAGACCAGATGTAAGATATATGGTCACAAGTGTATTTTTCTATCTCTTTTCTACTCCTCACCTCTGCCTGTAACATACTTCCCCATAAACACACACGTGTTGTAGCTAAATCTTCATCTTATTATGGTGGCTATGAGGGGAGGAACACAGATGAATGGGGCCATGTAAAGAGCATGGTCGAAAGGCCTGCAGCCCTGTGTTTATTTTCTGATTACTCTCCCTAAGTCTATGTTAGTTCATCCTTGAAAAGATGATCACACCTGCACTGTAGGTGTTGTAGAATTGCACTGAAAGGAAAATACTTTCTTTGGTCAGGGATGAGGTAGATGCTGGATTTAGATCTTCTCATTATGTATGCCCGACATGGAAGTTCTCATTGTACAGATAAAGAAAACGGGGGTTCTGATAAAATAACTTTGCAAGGGCACACTGGTGGTTAAGTAGTGAAGTGAAGTCTTCGAGCTTTCAAAGTACATAACACATTTCACACGGTTCCTGAAACAAGGCAATTTTTCTGTTATTATTTATTCACTTGTCTTAGGGAGGGCCAAAGAATAGTCTGTTGAAATTTTATTCCATCAAAAGACAAATGGAGCAAAGTGTTAACCTTGTCTTTAATAATCCAAAATACTCTGGTACGTTTAGAATTATTGCTGGAGTCCCATTCCTTCTTATCTTCTTGCTAAGGTTCATACTACTCAATTATTTGGGAAGATTATGCTGATGGGAATTAGTCAAGCATTTTTGCTAAAATATGTGCTCCTTTCCGTGACTCCTGCCTACTCCTTCTCCCGTTGGTTACTTTCAAAAGGCACAGATTTGTGTTCTGTTTTTAATCACTAGCAGCATGAAGCTGACAGAAGCAAAAGTAGGTCTGTCAGAGAATCTTTGAGCTGTTGCTAGTGGACTCTTGACATACCTGTTTTCGAAGCAAACCGGTACAAGTAGCTTTAAGAGTTGAAAGCAAATTATTTTTCAGATTAAAAAAAATATTTTCAGGTAGAAAGGAACTCAGGGGACTTCCCTGATGGTCCAGCGGTTAAGACTCCGTGCTCCCAATGCAGGGGGCCTGGGTTCGATCCCTGGTCAGGGCACTAGATCTCGCGTGCTTGCCGCAACTAAGACCAGGCACAGCCAAATAAATAAATAAATAAAAATTTAAAAAAATCTTTAAAAAAGAAAAAAAGAAAAGGATCTCAGAATAGAAAAGTGAGATAAAACAAAAAAGAATTTTTTTTTTTTTTTTTTTTGTGGTATGCGGGCCTCCCTCTGTTGTGGCCTCTCCCGTTGCGGAGCACAGGCTCCGGACGCGCAGGCCCAGCGGCCATGGCTCACGGGCCCAGCCGCTCCGCGGCACGTGGGATCCTCCCGGACCGGGGCGCGAACCCGGCTCCCCTGCATCGGCAGGCGGACGCGCAACCACTGTGCCACCAGGGAAGCCCCCAAGAATTTTTTTTAAGATGGCTGTATTTTCTCAGGGAAATTTTGTATTTCAATCATTTCTGTTGGAGCATGATACGAAAATGTCTTGGTGTTGGAGTCCAAACCCAGAGCAGACAGAAGCAGGATTCCATGTTGGAACAATGCCCTGCTGGGCGCCTCCTCACCTTCCCACTGGCTTTCTTATGGGGCCTCATCACAGCCCCATGTGTCTGAGGCCAGACGAAGAGGTGGAATGATTTCTCCAGCAGCAAATGACAGAACCCACTGCAAGGATGGTGCAGTGATCTGAAGGACAAGACGGCCATGTTTTCCACCTGAAGTTTTCCTTCTGCCACATACATTTTGTCTTTTGCATTCCTGCAGCTCTTTAGAAGCACAATTTTATTTCTAGACTTATGTAATCCCAGAGCTGGAAGCCTTCTATATCTAGAGGTTTTTTTTTTAAACAAACAAACAAACAAACAAAAAACCTCATTAAAATCCATGAAATCCTTTGTCTTAGAGAAGAATTTCAGGCAGAAAATGTGGATCCACCATGGTCAAAGCTGGGTGTCCCAGGCTGCAACTCACTGATATGCCCGCCCCAAAGTATATGCACTCAGATGTGTACCTCTTGAACACCACAGGGGCTCCTGGGAACCCTGAATTCAAACCTCACATGGAAGAAAGCCCTCGCTAGTAAGGAAGCTGCTACTGCCAAGTCTGGGTGGGATGTTCGTGACCACACAGGTCTCCAGACCCACAGCGCCTCTGCTCAGAATCAGCTAGAAGGTCATCGGCCACCAGATCGTCTCTGCTGGTATTTCAGACCTCCTCAGGCGGAAGGGGTGAGGGTTCAGGGTTGTGGGATGTGCAAGAGTCTATTCTGATGGTTTTCATTCTGGTTACAGGGGCTTTTGAAAATACTTCCCCAGGTTTTGGTTTTAGCCATAACAATAGAAAGTCTTACCAAGTAGCTTTTAGAAATATTTGGTGTTTTTCATTTTGAAAAAGCTGCCTGGAATTGATCTATTTCCTATGATATCGCTTCTGTGTGGCAACATTTGTAATCATATACCCATTACAGAGAAAGAAGGGCCTAGACACAAAAGGATAAAAATCGCCAACAAAGGAGGCTGTGTTAGATCATGAACTCCTTGAGTGACTTTCTAATATTAGGTTCAAACGGCATTGATGAACCTTTTTAATTTATGAAAAACAAATATGCTGTCAGTTTACATTGGCAACTGTGGAAACCAAAATTTAATAAGATGGAGAACGTACCAAACAAGAGAGAAAAATGTGTGAAAAATTAAAATGACACACCGAGGTTGGAGGGTGTTGTAAAAACCGTTTCAGTATACTACAGTGGAGCCAAATGAAATATGGGCTCAACTTGCCCGAAAAGAATTTCAGATTTTTATAGAAAACCACTTCATAGATATAAAATTACACTTTTATATTTATATGTGCCATTTTTCTATAAATGTTGATGTTTGTTGTCTGTGTTTTCAACTATCACTTGTTTTATTACATTTGAATTTTAGTGGCTACGGATATAGAAGAGTTGTCCAATTTCAAAAGTTCTGAGTGAACGTCCTTATTTTCAAATTAAACTTCTCACTCTCTATGGTATTTCTGGCAAAATGTAAAAGACAGATATCGGTTTGCTTTTTAATAAAGTAATAATTCCTGTGATTTGTTAGCGGGGGCTTAGAGATCAACCACAATATGAAACAGTTCAATGTTTGTAATATTTCTCATTTCACGTCTATGATCCTGAAATCCCTCCTGTTTAAACATGAACAGTGAGAAAACGTATTTCCACTCACAGCAGTAACCATACATGTTGCTGACGTTGAGGTGCAGTGTGTGTGTTTGAGAGTATTTTGTTTTACGTCTTCCCTCCAACACTAACCCAAGCATATCAGGGAATTTGGAGAGACTGATGGAGTGAGATGCTGGGAGCATCCTGTGGTGATGGTCAGCGCACTCTGAGAAGCTGATTCACAGCTTGACCGGACAGCCGTTGGCACCCGTGGTGAGTGGCTCTGGCCGCAGCCCTCAGGCATGAGATGTGGCTTCTTCCAAAAGCAAACAACCTTCGACCCACGGGCTTCATCTGGGCCCATCAGGTCAACAGTTGTTTCCCAGAACATCGGCAATTGTCTTCCTCCTGTGTCAGGAGCCTCTTGAAACATTATACGAGGATAATTAAGTGGTGAATAAGGGTCAATGTGGACAAATAAATCAAACTGATAGTTTGAACACAGACTGATTGAGCAAAAACAAGGAATTCTGCCATGCCTGTTACTGCAGTGCTTGATGTGAACTGACTTCGTTACCATTACATCCCAAGGCAGCAAGTGGGAAACAAAAGCTGAGCAAAGAGACATGGGATTTAATTGTTCAGCTTTATTTTTGAAATAAAGACATGCCGTGCATCCATTTAGTTGACTTTAAGGGAGCACAAAACCAAACCCATTCTTAAGCATGCTAATTGAATTAGATGACGCTTTCCTCTCTTATAACAGAGATGCAAGAAACACCAGTGGAGTCGTCAGACTTTTAGAAGTTCAGAGTTAAAAAATATGATGAGATGTTAAGTCCCTGTACCTGTTGAGACAGATTACATAAACCTGTACATGCAATATAATCTTATCAATATTTCAAATCATAAAATCTACTAGTGGTAAATGTTTATACAATAAGAAACAATTGAAATCAAATATATTAACTTATGAAGGAGATTTTGTGAGCAGAAAGGCAGCCTAGAAATCAGGAAAAGAATAGGAGAGAGGAAGAGAAAAACAGAGAAGAGCCTTAAAAAAGCTGCTGTGTGTCCGCAGGGCTGTTCTAAGTGGAAACATTATTAGAAAATACGTGCAAAAAAGAAAAAAAATCTATCTTCTAGTAAGAATAAAGAACTTTTTTTTCCTTCTGCAAACATGCATCTGGACAATTTTATCTGGGTATTGGAATTCAATTTTTCCTAATGGTCAAAATTCACTCTGCCCCTCTAACGTTGCAGAAATAAATGTGTAGTTTAAACTGTGAATTGGTAATGTTAATTATCTCAGTTGTGCTCTAACACTTTTGTCTCAACTCACTTGGATCAGATTGTGTAGGACCCTGGATTTCATAACATATATCTTCACACATGAACAGCATCAACCTTGTAAATGGTGACAATTAAGAGTCTCATATATAAAGTGAAAGAGAATAAGTTGTGTCAGCACTTATCAAGCAATTAATAAGTTTTACCACAAAAAACCATTATTTTACAACCTTAATCAATAGAAAAATTTATAGAGAGGAATGAGAAATTACACACTTTCCACCCTTCTGCACAGTTGCCATTTTCTAGTTAGATCCTTTGAAGATGCTGGCAATGCAGTGAATAGTGATTGCAAGCAGTAATTTCTGAATTTAAAGACAATTAAATGATATTTGCTTGGAAGCGCTGATTATACATCCATTCCCATATCTGGGCGTCTGTCTTCGTTTTTTAAGTACAGTCATAAATATCAATATGTTTAGATTAATGAAAATAACACGGTTTGTCATGAATGTTGTCTTTGAACTGTGTTAATATAAAATAACTACAAAGAATAAATTCTATGGGGGGAGGTAGCTACTTACTGCAGTGCTCCTGGGCTTCCCCCACCCCCCATAAATAATTTCACATAAAGAATTTAAGAGAAGCTCATCTATGAGCAGCGCCCCCCCCCCACCCCACCCCGAGAAAGTGAGCTGAGAAAGGTGTAATGGATTATGGAGGGACATGAAGGCAAGTTGACACCATATCCAATCAGGCTTTTTCTTAAAGGTCAGGACATTCTGTCTGGGTCCATTTGTGTTTTTGATTCTGCCGTTTCACTATTCAGGAGCACAATGTAACTGTCAGTCTCGACAACAGTTCCTGGCTCCACTGGCTCCATGGCTCTCGGGGTAACGTACAATATTTCACATCCACAAAACAATTCGGCGTCTGCGTGGGCAAACCATATGATGACCACGGGAAGCAATATGGTCACACCCTACTGGGCACTCTTAAGGAGACTCTGTAAGGAACTACATCTAAAAAAGAAGGCTTCGCTCTGGGCTTTTGCCGACTTGCCAAATAGCATTTTAATGTTTCGTTTCTACCAGCAGACGCCAAATGCCGTCCCTCTCCTGCATCTCAGGAGATAAAGACAGCTTTACTGCTTTGCAAAGCAAGTGTCGTCGTGGACTTACGAGGGGGATAGATATGAGAAATAATTTAGCACATTAATGATGGCTGTGTTGGATTTCCCCTGTGTGTTTTTTGTTATATTATTTCTTTCTCTTCCCCAACAAAACCAGACACCAGCTCAAATTTATAAGGGCAAAGGATGGGTTCTGACAGTCTAGGGAGAGCAGAGAACCAGTACTCTGTGTAACATAATTTTTAACCAGTGGAGTCTGAACTGAGTTCTGGAGAATTGATGCATACGGTACATTTTCAAAGGATTTGGCCCAGATTACGACTTTTTGGCCCAGATGATTGATTTAAGTTACAGCCCAATCTGTCGCTTCACTCAGAGGAAAATTGGATAAAGAAATTATTTACAGAAAATGACAGCAAAGTCAAGAAACAATAAAGAAAAGGAAAAGCTTGCCTTTTGAGGCACACAGATTGGTCTGTTTCCCGCCTGGCCAATATTTATTCTTGTGGCAGGATTTCCAATCTCTCTTGTTTCTTTATCCAAGTTTCATTGTGAATTCATTTTTTTCAGTGAATTTATTTTTTAAAGGCTTTTAAAACTTCCTTGAATTTTTCTAACAGCAAAAATATTTTAAAATGTATTTCCCAATAATGTGTGTTCCCTGTCCATGCTTTTCAACATTTTACCTGTGCGTCTGAAGATTCTTCATGTTCATAACACTAAACTCATTAGATACATAAATGATTACTTAATGATTCCTCTAAGTTTGAATTACGCCTGAAAACCTTATTTCTCGTTGTATGTTGATAATACATGGTAATGCCGATTCATATGAGAGCATGATGATTATGGGTTTTTTTCTTCTGGCTGATTGCAATCTATAATAGTAAGGGCCAGTGAGACTTAAGAACCACAAACAATTTGCCTTTGGCTTATGAGTGTATTTTTGTGGTTTTGCTGAAGCGGTGTTCTGTCATTTGATGTTACGAGAATTTATCAGGCAAGCTTTAATTTTCATGAATCAATGAGACTGCATGTTAAAAAACGACTTGGAGAAGCTAGAGAACCATTCAATTTCCCTAATTTGTCTCGTCCTGAAATTTTACTTCGTGTTTTTCTGCAAGGGATACAGTTGTCACCTTTAAAATTGATGGAAAGTACCAGTCTCAGTGAATCTAGGTTTTTATCTAAATTGACAACTCAGTACTTAGTAGAGATTATAGTAAAGAGTATCAAAAAGTAAAGTAAAAACTAGTTAGAAAAATTAAATGAAAGAGAAATCCACAGTTAACAGTGAAGAGGAGGTAAACCTGTGAAAGGGTAAGTCCTGCTGAGGGTAACCATCCTACTTCCCTATTCCCTACAACAGAGTTTCTTGCCATCACAACTGAAGCTGAGCCCTAGATTTGAGTGGGTTGGTTACACTGTGTATGATCCATTGTGTAAAAACTCAATGTGTTGAAGGGCCAGGCCAGAGTAGTGTGGGGGCAAGATAGGAAATTGTGCTGGAGATTCCAGCGAGCCTAGCGCCTGCCCCAGCTGCAAGGTGGAAATGACAGTCTTGTATTTTGGTCAGAATTTTCTTTTTTTATTGTCCAGGAAAAGTTATACGTTGTGCCATACTAACGAACTATGTCAGGGAGCTTCCTTCAATCTGCAGGATGCCAGTGTGTGATCTGGGGTAGGTCAGATATGACTTCTTAGATCTTAATGATATCATTGATGTTATTAAGTCTTGAGTTGGGCTGCAAAATGGTGAATTATTTGTACATCAGACTTGATCACTTCCTTTACGTTTTAGAGGAATGTAATCTCTTCCCTGGAAGGCAATAAAGAAACCGGGCTGTTGAATAGCTTCTTCAAGATCTTTCCTTTGCAGCTTCCTAAACTGTTTAAAGTATACGCGTTGAATTATGATTTCCAATAATATCAACATGATGCAGACTGCTGGTTAGCTCTTCAAACCCTTTCCCCCTTTTCCCTGGGTACATGACTGTGTAGCTAGGGACTGCACTTCCCAGTCTCCTTTGCAGTTAGATGTGACCAAGTTCTCCCTGGCAGAATGTGAGAGGATGAGACGTGTGTCTTCCCTGGACCTGGAGCTTTAGGAATTGGGCTGCTTCTTCCACCTCCTCTCTCCCTTTCATACTGGCTGAATCCAGGCTTGGTGGTGACCCAGCTTCAACCATGATAACTATGCCCTAGGGGCGACAAAGTGACGTGGAGGATGCTGAGTGTCCGAAACCTGTTGGGAGCAGGAACGTCCCACAGACCTGGACCACTCACCGCAGAAGTGTTATGGAAGAGAAATAAGCTTCTACCTTTTTGGAATCATTGTACTTGGGGATCTCGTAGTTAACAGCAGCTCAGCATTACTCCAAGGAATACATTCTAGAACGTCCCTCTTAAAGAAAATTACAAAAATATATTTTAAAGCCAAAATAGAAACAATTTGTGGCCAGTCTACATCACTGTTCTCCGCCATTACCATATGCAATTGAGAGCTGATTGTGTCCCTCAAGGGGGAGGAATTCTTCCAAGTGGGCAACTCCCTGCTGCAAAATGCCTAGCATCTACACTAATATTTGTCAAATATGACTCACACTTGCTTTCTGGTAACTTTTATAATATCTATCCTTTGATTTCTAATTAAAATGAACAATTTACTTAAGATATTTCTTTGTAGGATCTGTCAGATAGAAGCTAAGCATAAATTTACTCAGCTATTTTTAGTGACTGGCTGTTTTTCTCTGGCAAAAAGTTGAAGAAATGCCCCACAATGTTTTTCTGGCCAGAACAGAGACAACTCTTTTTTGCTATCAAGTAATTAAGGAACCAAGAGGAGTGGAACCAGTCATTTTCTTTCTCCTCACTCTTCTGATGCTTTTGGTCCCCACCAGTTTATCACCTTTTCCAAGATTAATTTCAGGTGACAAAGAGCAAGCAGAGAGGAGTCAAAATGTGTATCCACCAATGAAAATGGCATCTGGAGTGACCTCAAGTTCTTGTCTGCTCCCAGAATGCTTATGGCTCTTTCTTACTCACTTGACATTTAACATTTGCTGTCATTTATTAAACTAGTGGAATGTGGCAGAAAAACCCTGGTCTAGGTGTCAGCAGACCTGGGTCCTGGTCCTGACACAGGATGTCACTCACTCATTGTAATCTTGGTTTCCTTGTCTGTAAAACTGAGGTAATGGTACTCAAGTGAATTGCTCTGACAACCGAAAAAAACGTAAAAGCATTTTACAAGCAATAAAATGTTATATAAGAGAAGGCATTATTACTATCACAAGCACATATGTTTTACTGGGGTTTTTTTTTTTCCCAAAATAGCCAGGACAGGGCCTTGTGAATATAATATCAATAAAATGAATGAGTGAATCAACTTGAAATCTGAAGCCCTGAGTTCTGGAGTCTGTTCTGCCTGGTGCACAACCTTTGGCCTGCCATCTGAATTATGTTCACTCTTTTGTAAAGTGAGAGAGCTTGTGTAGAGTTTAGACTGATAGGTCTCAACACTGGCTGCACAATGCAAACACCCGGGGAGCTTTTAGAAGATGCACGTGCCTGGATCTCACCTCAAATGGACCCAGACTCTCCAGAGGTGAGGCTCATGCGTAGGTATTAAAATCTTTTGTTTAATTTTGAGAAAAACTACAGACAAGTTGGAAACCCAGAATAAAGAACATTTTCCCCCTGAATCATTTAGAGTAAGTTGCCCACCTAATGATCCATCATCCTTGAATACTTTAGTGTGAATTTCCTATAAGGAAGGACAATGCAATACAACCATCAGAATCTGTTGGTTAGCATGGAGACATTCAAGATGCCATTCAAGTTTCACTCTTGCCTCAGAAATGTCTCTTGCAAATTGTACCTGTTTAGAATCACATCTTGCACTTAGTTGTCATATCTCTTTAGTCTCTGTTAGCCTGGAACAATTCCTCAGTATTTCCTTCACTTTTATGACCTTGACACTTTTGAAGCTTACAGGCCATTGATTTTGTAGAACATCCTTCAGGCTGGGTTAGTCTGATGCTTCCTTATTATTAGATTCAGGTGATGCATGTTAGACAAGAATAGCAGAGAAGTGATGCTGATTCTTCCCATCAAAATGCATGATTTCAATTGGTCCCATCACTGATGAGGTTCACTTTGATTTGGGTGATGTTGGCCAGTCTTCTCAACTGTAAGGTTAATCTTGTCCCTCTTTATAATGAATAAATATTTAGTGGGGGATATTATCTTGCGCCTTACAAACTTCAAGTGTATTCATTTATTTCTGTCTATATGTTTTTGTGATTTTCTATTTTATTCAATGTTTTAATATGTTATGATCATTGTTCATTTTGATACTCAAATTGTCCCCAGTTTGGCCAGTGGGAGCTCCATGAAGTTGACTCCTGTGTCTTTTTCATATGCCCCCATGATTCTTTGAGTGCTTCCTGCTTTCTGGTACATGATGTTCCAGGCTCATCTAGTCCTTTCCTTGCCCCAGCCCTGGAATCACTGATCTCTCCAAGGAGCCCTGGCTTCTTTTAGTGGAGAATGGAATTAGAAGCCAAGCTCAGGGTGCTAGGTATGCTCGTTGCTATTGGACTATTGTTGAGTCCTAGGCCCTTTCAGTAGACAGAGTTAGGGAATGTATGAATGTATGAGTATGTGCATACAGATACTTTTATACCTATATTTATTTCTATCCCTATGTATATATTTTGAAACCATACGTTTATACTAATTCCAATTCTAATTTAATACCACAAGGTTTATCCTAGTTTTCTCCCTTTCAAAATGTGTAATTCCTTCTCATCTTCAGGAGTTTAGGAATTTGAAACAAACACTAACAAAGAAAATCCTCTGGACATCTTCCTCACTTTCAATGCCTGCCAAACTTAAAATTAACATCACAAATTATTAAACAAGATACGTCTCTTTTTTGTAACTCTTTTGTATATTAAGGTTGCCTAAAAAGACACATGCACACACATACACACTCACACCTACACATTTTTTTAAGCTAAGAATAAGTACATTCTACCGGATGTTTTAATATTGCTTTTATACAGGTTCATGGAACTGTGCCGTCTTAATTTAATTTTTAAAAATACCACAGGAAACTTATCTTCCTGCATTTCAAAACCAGAAACAGGATGCATAAATAGATTTGTCTCTTGTCAGGAGCAGTGGAGTGGAAGTCTTCTACAAGATGGGAAAAGTTGTGCATTCAGCAATCCGTGACGAGCACACATTGAGCCAGACAACACTGTGCGGGAACTCTGCCTGCCTGATGGACACACAGAGATGGGATTATTTGTGTTGGTAAAGCTTGTGTCAGTCACAGTGGAAAAGAGGTGGCTACTGTGGATAGAGATGGCCAGTTGGGAATGTTCATATTATGTTAGTTGCACTTTGCTTCACATGCACTTCGTTTTCTACACACCCCTTCGCTGGCAGACCATATTTCCATTCAGAGGTATCACACATTTCATTCACAATCCATGCAATTGTAAGAGAGGGTGTGGGATGGTCTGAATATTGACACTTTCTGTTGAAGTAAGGAAGTGATATCTTTGGGATGTTGAACTGCCAATGAAAAGTTGAACTGTAGTTGAAAATAAGAGAAAAATTAAAATTCTCCTTGAATCCTTTGAAACTGCTGTGATCGTGCATATTATGCTGGATTGCCAGTTTGGGTTCATTCTTCACCTTTTAATAGTTCCAAACCTCTTATCACTACAATGTGCAATGTGGTTCATTTCCTTTTCACCACTTCACCCTCTTTTTTCTTTTTTTTATTGGACCGCAGTTGCTTTACAATGTTGTGTTAGTTTCTGCTGTACAGCAAAGTAAATCAGCCATAGGTACACATATATCCCCTCCCTCCCGGATTTCCTTCCCATCTAGGTCAGAGGAATGGATAACGAAGATGTGGTACATATGTAAAATGGAATATTACTCACCCATAAGAAGGAACGAAATTGTGCCATTTGCAGAGATATGGATGGACCTAGAGACTGTCATATGGAGTGAAGTAAGTCAGAAAGAGAAAAACAAATATCGTATATTAACACATACATGTGGAATTAGAAAAATGATTCAGGTGAACCTATTTGCAAAGCAGAGATAGAGACGCAGACGTAGCAAACAAATGTATGGACACCAAGGGGGGAAAGGTGGGGTGGGATGAATGGGGAGGTGGGGATTGACATATATACACCCTCTTTCTTTACAGATGGTTCTGTGTTTAGGCATCGTGCCACACGGGACAAGTCACAGTCGTGTGTTTACTATCTTATGTAAACAATTATTGCTTTAGCTGCTATGTCTTCACCGGACATTCAGTCATTCATTAAGTACTAACGCACTATACCGTTCAATGAATCATCCATCAATTAATCAGTCAGAGTATTTTAACTTGTCAGTTTTTTGTTGTAGAAATCAGCCATCCCTTAGAACTTCTTTGACAGCTATAATCAAAATTTTCTTTTTAAAGATTGAGGCCAAATAGCATAAATGCAATTTTATTTTTAGATTTTAAAGGAGATGATTGCCCAATGAAAAAGCCCTAAAATATCTATAAATTACATGCTTAAGTTAGCATGCCCCAATTGGTGACTAGTTGTATTGGCTCACTTGCTTAAAATATGTGTTTCTCTTGGGAGGGAGAGGAGGTTGGAGTAGCTGTGAGAAATGGTCATAGAAAAGGAGTCATCAGTTTATGAGGATATAAATGAACCACCACTTTTCAAGAGATGGGGCCATGGAAGACCAAATAAATTTTAAAGTGAATAATTGAAAAAATGTGGAGAGAAGTATTTTACAGAAAGAAAGAATGAGAGTAGAATATTCTCTAAAGGGAAAATACTTTCTGAAAGTGAAACTAGAATGTTACTCAAGAGTACTTTTTATGTAACACACCATTTCTTGTTCATATTTGAAATCTGTTGGAAGCAGTTTATCTTTCTATCAAGTCAGTTGAATGGTCTAAATGACACAAAATTATTGTTTTGGTGATTTGAATAGTGATACTACAATGAAGAAAGCTAGTCTAAGAGCTTGCTAAATTTCAGAAATTTCTTACCATGCATTTGAACTAAGACCAGTCAACCCCAAATAAGACAACATTCCATTTGAGACTTAAAAAAAATAGACATTTCTACTAAATTTTTAAGTATCCTAGGGACTGTTCTTTCTCTGAGGGTATATTTTCTGACCTGTTTAGAAAAGGGGTGTGAAAAAAAAAGTAGCACTGTTTATAATAAAACCTCTTTTTTAGTATAAAACCAGTTAAGTAGAGAACATTGCATCATGCATGAGACAATCTTCCCCTGGGTGCGTCTAAAACTGAGTACAGAGTGCCATCCACAGATTCTAACAGATGCCCAGCAGAGGAGATCCAGGCCCTCACCTCCCTCTAGTCTCTTGTGTTAATGAGGACTCTTGATGAAGTTTAAGGCACACTAGTGAGCAGCTCTAAATCAGAGCGCATCCTGCGGAAGGAAACTTTACAGTGGGTACTGAGGCCGGCCGGTTCGAATTCCAGATGTGGGGCCTGTACCCTGCCTCTGACCAGCATCCATTTCTGCGCACCACAGCTGGTCCATGTAAATGTGCCATATTGCTGTCCATCTGTTCAGAGAGTACACAGTGGCACATCTTTCTCTGACAGTGGACCGTTTTATTGAATGCTATAAATATTGAAATTCATAGGCATGAAGCAGCAGATTTTTAATGTTACTTAGAGAGACATTTGAGCCACAACCTTTGGCAGAAGCATACACTGTTAGCATCTCAGTACACCGTGCACCATTTGGTTCAGACTCATGAACAACTTTTCCAGGGATTTCATGGCTCTCCAATCCCAGGTAAAATGGAGTACAGACCCTGAGGGATGATATTTAGTGTGAATGTCACCCTGCATACAATGTGCATTTGGGATATGGACTTTCCAGCCCTGTGCTGTGTTAAACCATATGTTAATGTTTTTATACTCAGAAAAGATTAGATTGGGGGCCAATAAAGTTTCAAAACTACAAATAATAGGCTAACCATGGCGAAATGCGAAGCATTCCTTCAGCTGATTTTTTTCCAAAGTCTCTGAAGTTTTCATTTTTTGAAATGGCAGGGCTATATTTTGTTGTAGGAAACCAGCTTATCCATATTTTATAAGGTGATATGTACAAATTTTGTACCAGAGAGTAAATATCCCCATTAATTTGAAATTACTAGCATGTGCTGGATAAGAAATAGAAAATTGCCTTGTGATGTTTTTTTCCTCTTGACCAAATAATCCTAAGCAAACTTTGCGGCAAAAATGAGGTCAATCAGAGCCCAGGAATGAAAAGGGTGCAGGTTACCTTGTGTGATTTTGGCTTCTCTGGTAATGTTCTTTGTCCTTAATGAGCGGAGAGCCAAGTCAAAGCTGTTTAAGACAAAAATGGACACAGTTTCTATATGAAGCTCCCTATACTTTCCCTTCAGTTCTGTTGTGAAAATGCTAAAGAAACAGAAAATGCCGTTCTAGCAATTGTCCGGATTTAACGACAGAAGCAGATCCTTCATTTAGAACAGTAAGTAGCTGGAAAAGGACGCAGTAATGCTCCCAGTTTGGCATTTGTTTACATCGGAGCTGTTTAACAAATGTGACCACTATTAAAAAATAAAATACTTTTCCTGCCTAATTGATGTAAAGAATCGAAGATGATAAAATCCAAACTAAATTTCAATTATTCTTCTGGCATGTACATTTCTCAAGCCCATGAGGCTTTCTAACTTTTCTTCATTATCATTTTCCAATTGCTCTATGGTCTTTGTAGTTTTTGTTTGTTTGTTTTTGTAAAATAGCAACTTGCATCTTTATTACTGAAGTTGTAACATTCCAACAATAAGCTGTGTCATTGCTCAAACGTTTCCCTGAGTTCCCAATCAGCAGAGTTATGTAAGGTGGCAGGTTAATAAATGTGACACACTGAAATCATTTGTACCAGATTATCTCTCCTTCCAAACTCTGACAGATGCTAAGTCCAGCTGGTAAAAAAAGTTTATAGGCGAGTTGGATCTGGGGTCTTCACACACTACACAATGTTGGCTACCATTGCTGGTTTTAATGAGTCACGGATTGCCTGTTTATCTTCTGCTCCCTGCTGTTTCTGCATTTTCTCTTCCAGAACAATCCTAGAAACACATGCTGCTACAGACGCTGGAGCAATGTGTGTAGACATTTGAGCCAAATTATTATAAAGAACTCTTTCTTCTCTGATATTAAAAAAGGAGAGAGAATCGCACATTGCTTAGCAAATCGTTATCTCAGATGTTCACTGTGACATGCTCAATATGGCCTACCAGAAAAAGTTGGAGACATTTGAAACCTTAACAACTACCAAAATGACACTGTAATTGGCGGGTTTTGTTGTTCATGTTCTGGCTCAGCTAAAACTGCTCTAAACACTTTGTTTAATGATGTTACATTATGACAACACATGGCTTCTATACAGCAAGTCATCATGTTTAACATGCAACTACACAGGAAAAGTAGCAAGTGGCCAGGAAACGGTACCAGGAGTCACCCTTCAAAGTTCTTATGGCAAACCAAAAAATGATTAGGCAT
Source organism: Physeter macrocephalus (assembly GCF_002837175.3). Classification (NCBI taxonomy): domain Eukaryota; kingdom Metazoa; phylum Chordata; class Mammalia; order Artiodactyla; family Physeteridae; genus Physeter; species Physeter macrocephalus. The sequence goes on along the minus strand of NC_041223.1, from coordinate 26,823,693 downwards.
GAAGTCTCCAAATAATGCCTCTTTTCACTAAAAGCTCACTTAAATCAGGTTTTCAGTCCCACTGGTTTAAGGTATCTTTTTCAGAAAGGCTGTTGGTTTGAGTGTGTGTGTCTGTGTGTGCATGTGTGTTGGGCGGAGAGGGGAATATTGCAATCACATATTTAATATTTAACTGAGACTTGGCAAAATGGCAGAAAAAAAGAAACACACAAACAAGATCATTGCTTTAAGCAAATTGCTTGCTGAAACTCAGTTATTTTCCTTTGAATGTCAACAATTTAAAAAAATGTGACAAGAAAGTACACATTCTCCTCCAAATGATTTGTTAGTAGTGTATTCTTCTCCATTGTATTTTATTTTATTTATTTATTTATTTATTTATTTAT
>NC_041223.1:26725121-26823297 GCF_002837175.3 Physeter macrocephalus | reverse complement strand
ATGGCTCACGGGCCCAGCCGCTCCGCGGCATGTGGGATCCTCCCGGACCGGGGCACGAACCCGCGTCCCCTGCATCCGCAGGCGGACTCTCAACCACTGCGCCACCAGGGAAGCCCCTTCTCCATTTTAATAAAATTTTTGGTCATCTCCTGAATGTGTAGCTTTTGCTAAATTAGAAATATATAGTGAAAATGGATACATCGTCCATCCTCAAATATTTTGGTTTATAATAATGTAGGGAGATGACATTCATCAACAAATGTAGATATATATGGAAAAAATGCAGCTGTAAAAGAGCTTTGATGGAAGAGTTCAGTTAAAGATTATGGTGGGAGGTTGGAAAATGTTTGGCGTGATGTTTGTGGAAGCATTTTGTACTGGGATGACTAAATTTAGGAGAGGAAGTGTTGGACAAAGATACGTAAAATCGCATTTGGATGTTTGGGATATTTAGGGAGAAGCCAGGTGAGAATAGATGCTGAGTCTGGACATGAAGCGGGACATTCTTACAAGCTGTTCTTTGTGCTCTAGGAAAGGCTTGGAGGTCATTGCTAAAAATAATCATTGTGTGCAGAAGAAATTAGGAAACTGGTGTGTGGCATGAAGGAAGGATGTAATAGAAAATATTTTGGAGGAGACAAAAGCAGAAGGCCCAGAACTGTGAGGTCATCCAGAGTTTATATCGTGCTTGAAGATGGTTTCATTATCTCAGAAAATCTGAAGGGAGATTTTTTTCCACATGTCACTCAATGTCCTTTATAGAAGATCCCTTGTGATAATGATCACTTGTATTGAGTTTTGGAAATTATTCCATTTCTTGAAATAACTCCATATTTTTATTTTAAATAATCAAGGATGTAACACAATGTACTATATTTCCATTTTAGATGTCCATAACTTATCAACCAATGATTGTTTAAGATTTGTTTGCTCACAGCAGGAGTCTGAAATAGTCTCTTGCTTCTGTCTCTATTGGGACATTTCTGCCATGTTTCATCTTTAAGTCACCTCAGTTACTTTTGGAAGTAGAGAACATAGTACAAAGTGGAGACGATTCACAAATTTCATTTCATTACACGTTGTGTAATGAAAATGTAGCTTTATTTATTTATGCCTCTTGATTTAAAAAAAAATAATTCATCTAATTTTCATTACAATGACCTGGTGGATAGAGAGAAAACTAAACAGTGTTTTAGCAAACTTCAGTCTGGTTTCAATAATTTGAAGACTTCCTTTAAGTGATTCAGTGTCTCTTTAGGTGAATATTCACTATCTTGGAACCCCTAATGCTCCTCTCCAACATGGCATCTGTGTACTTAAGGAAGAGGGGCTTACTCGCCCTCACGTTGAAATAGAAGGAGGTGTCTGGTTGGTGTGTGCCTGTCCTCACCCCTGCCCGCCACCTCTGCCTTTATCTGTTCTCCTGTGTGTCCGGAAGGCTGATCCCTGCGGAGTCTATCTCCCGGGCTTCCTGGCTGAGTGGCTTCTGTTGGTTTGGTTAGTGGGAAGTGCTAGCAGGAGACAGGCGTTTGGAAGGTGAAAAGTGTAGACATTTCTCCCCTGCCCCCTCCATGCTTTAGCGCCACATCTCTGGCTGTGTGCCTCCATTACAATTGCCACAATCCCAGCTTTCAGTGGGCTCTGGTTCATTGTCTCTGGTCCTTTTAGCTTTACGGGGAGGAAGTTGCTAGTCTCTGGGTGCCTCACCATCCATCGTTGCTCCCTCAACTCTGCCCACGCCTCTGGAAGTAGCATCTTTGCTGACAGCCTTCATCTGTGCCATCTCTGTTACCTGCCAGGGCTTTGGTGGATGCAACGGTGTCCTTGCACCGACCTCCTTCTCTCTTTCATGGGAGTCCTTGTTCTTTGGCTGCTGCTTTTCCCCTAAGTTTGTGACTGAAACCTGATGAACACAGAGATTACTCTCTCTCAGTTTTGTCATGACCCAGTGGTCTTCCCTGACTAACAAAGGCTATTTTGGCTCTTGGCACTTCAGACCCCACTGAGCTTCTCCTACTTCCTTCATCCGTAGCTTCTGGCTTAGGCTGTGAGCTGCACAGCCTCTGTTCCTAACCCCTTGTCATCCCTGGAACTCACTGGACTCCACCTGTAGCGTCCTCCCTTCAACCTGCCCAGCATGCTCTTTTTTCTAGAACTCCTGCTTCTAGAGGGGAGCTTGGAATACCCTGTCTCACCATCTGCTTCTCCTTTTCCTTCCCATAATTCTACTGGGCAAAAGGGATGGGTTCCCCCTCTAGTTTTATTGGCATTCTCTCCAATGTTGTATTCCTTTCCTCTTTTTCACAGTAACTATTGTTTTCCCATTTTCCTGGGGCCATAGTGACAGAATTCCTGCTGGAGAATTATGGGAAAGAGGGTAAAAATACATCAATTTAATATTTTCAGAGTATTAGGCTATCTGGAAGATTCAACAGTAGAGAAAGAAATTTAGTCAAGAGACAAGAAGGAAAGATTCTAGCATTGTGACTGTAGCAAAGAAATACAGGTATTTCTGCTCAGATGCAATGTATGTGTTCCTTAAAATCCTCCTCTTCCCCCAGATTGCAAGATATATACTAAAAATAACAGGGCTCTTGGGAAGAACAGAGTTGGGGCAGATTTTTCAAAACCTATAGAATTTGTAACTGGAGAGTTAGCAATAAACAATAGCAATCCCAATAAAAATTCTGGTATGGTTGAATGTCTACTTGTCACATTATGTCAAGGTTAGCTTCTCTTCTGTAGCCTTAAACCCTGGGCCACTTCTTCCTCCTTTGAAATATCTCATCAAAAATAATGTGATCCAAGACATATATTTCTTCATCAATCAAAACATAATTTTTTTAATCATAAATAGAATGGAACGTCTTCATAGCTTCTCCATCTATACTGTCAGTCTCCCAGATAGTTTTAAAAAATGGATTTGGCATTTTTTAAAAATTTTATTATACAGGAAAAAAAACTTAAGTCCATGCCCGGACCGGGGCACGAACCCGTGTCCGCCGCATCGGCAGGCGGACTCTCAACCACTGCGCCACCAGGGAAGCCCCCAAAACATAATTTTTTTAATCATAAATAGAATGGAACGTCTTCATAGCTTCTCCATCTATACTGTCAGTCTCCCAGATAGTTTTAAAAAATGGATTTGGCATTTTTTAAAAATTTTATTATACAGGAAAAAAAACTTAAGTCCATGGTTTACCTGAGAGTTCACCGTTTATGTTGTACATTCTATGGGTTTTGACAAATGTATAATGACATTTATCTACCCTTATAATATGGCACAGAAAAATAGCTTCACTGCTCTAAACATTCTCTATGCTTCACCCGTTCGTGCTTCACCTGTTCATCCTTCCCTTCGTCCCCCTAACCCATGGCAACCATTGATCTTTTCACTGCCTCCATAGTTTTGCCTTTTCTAGAATGTCATACAGTTGAAAACATACAGTATGTAGCCTTTTCAGATTGGCTTCTTTCACTTAGCAATATGCATTTAAATTTCTTCCATACCTTTTCACGGCTTGATAGCTCCTTTCTTTTTAGCTCTAAACAACATTGCAATGTGTGGATGTACGGCAATTTGCTTATCCCTTCACCTATTGAAGGACATGCCACTTGCTTCCAAATTTTGGCAATTATGAATAAAGCTGCTATAAACTTTAATGTGTACATAGTTTAGCATAAAGGAAACCTTAGGGACTGAACCAGCCACGTGTTGCACTAAAGAAAGTGGCTTCTGTCAGGTTTTCAGCTTTTTCTTATGACTTTCAAATATTTATAAAACATGAATTGTGAGGAAGGTTGTCTTTGTGTTCAAAATATTAAAGTTTGGGAAAGTTTGCACATGAACCAACATGTTTCCTGCATTTTACTGACATCATACTGTAAGTTAGATTTAAGATGTTCTCATACATGTAGGAAAATTGTGTTGGGAGCTTTAACCTTCCTATGTTTCCCAATCTTTCCACAAGTAAGCATTTCTTACACCCAAAAATATTATGTCGGCTATACTTAAGAACATTAGAACTCTTTCTGTCACTCAGTAGTGGGATTCTTCTTACCTTCTATCTTCCCTGACTTAACCAAATGATGATTGAGCAGCAATCTCTTTGAGTGGTTTGATAGCTTCTATGCGCACAAGGCTTTCTGTGTTTAATTTTCTAAAGTCAGAATTTCCGTTATTCTACTCCTTGACTCAGACATCATTATCTTAGCGGCTACTTCATTAAAATATACAGACTACAATATATAAAATAGATAACCAACAAGGACCTACTGTATAGCACAGGAAACTATACTCAATATCTTGTAATAACCTATAATGGAAAAGAATCTAACAAAGAGAGTATATATATATATATATATATATATATATATCTATATATATCTATATATCTGAATCACTTTGCTGTACACCTGAAACTAACACAACATTATAAGTCAGCTCTATTGAAATAAAAATTTAAAAAATACCTCATTTGTCAGTTTGACCATCTCTATAGACTTGAATTACTTGCCAAATTGAGGCACCTATGGCAGAAATATGACCCATGGCCCCTAAACTTGGAGATGGCACAGTTCTCCAGAGACAAATAGATCTCCATGGTCATCTGAACAGAGGGTGAGGGCAGAGACCTCATGTGCGGCGCCTGGAATGGTACAGTCGGCACTCAAAGTATTTCCTGCACTTTTTTTTTCTGATCCTCACAACCAAATTCATTATTCCAAATTTTTGAGGCGAAAACTCACTCAGACAAGAAAGTCACATGATAGCCAGACAATGGCAGAAGTGGAGTCCGTCCCCAGGGCTACCCAGTTCTAACCACCATCTTCTTTCCTCTGCCCGACTCATCTGAGCAGCGTTTCTGGTGGAATGTGGTGTGAGCACCGCATCGAGGCAGGGCGGGGGCCTGGCCAGTCCTCCTCTGCCAGGCGCTATTGGCTCAATAATGGGAGCCCAGGACTGGGGATGGAGAACTGGAGCCAACGCACGATGTGGACCAGTGTCATGCCAGAGCCACCTCCTTCCGGGACCAGATATTATCTCACGCTGCTGGAAAGTGTCAGTAGTTCGTTAGAAATCACTGGAATTCTTTATTTTCCTGTGCTTCTCGATGGTTCCATAGCAGCCTCTTCTTTGGGCTACACCTTTCCACAGCATGCCTGTATAAATATGGCCAAGTTATTCCTTTACAGATAAAAGGATGTTTGTGTTGTGTAATACTTTATATATGTAAAAAAAGACAATCTATCAAAATGTCAAGTGCAGCTCCATGAAGACAGAATTTTGAGTGTTTATTTCCTACTCTTCTACATTTTCACCATCAAACAGATCAAAATATCTGTGTTGATGTTTATTTGAGAAGCAATAAGATATGGAATCATACAGACTTTGGAGTCTGGTGAATTGCGTTAAAACCTGTGGTCAGTGACGGTAGAACAATTCAGTAGGTGCTATGAATTTTAGCTTTCTCAGCCTTACGAAAGAGAGGATGGTCTAGTCCTTATAGAATTTCTGTAAAGATTATGAGTGATAATGTATGTGAAACACTCAGCATAACGCTGGCACAAAGCAATCCTAGTTACCAATATTTACAGTGTTACTCATGTGCCACTTAACTCATTTAATGCTCACAAGAGTCCCCGTGGGGTAGTATATTATCAGCCTCCTTTCTCTGGTTTGAAAACTGAAGAACAGAGAGGTTATATACCCTACCTAAGGCTTCACAGCGAGAAGTGGTGAAACAGGAATGTGAACCTGGGCAATTAGTTCCTGAAGTTTCTCTTTTAATCACGAAGCAACAACGCTCTCAAATAATACGGTTCTCAATAACCTTCCTCTCAATAATAGACACCTCGTGAGTGTTGGTGATCACCTCCCCCTTTCCTTACTATCAAGATGTTCTGTTTTTATGGATTACTTATTTTTAGTACCGTTGGTGTTTGAAAGTCAAAGGAAAACACAGGATCCCCCTTAACTAAATATTGACTTCAGTATGACATCTCTTGTGAAGAACTGTAAGGTAACTAGGTCATCATTCCTCCCTCTCTTTTTAACTCTTTTCTCAGTTCCTTTTGTCACAGGTCTCCTATCTAAACAGATGGCATCTGACCTCTGTAGGAAGACACTTATCTTAACACGGTTTTCACTGTAATTAGGTCCAGAATCATATTGTTTAGTAACAACATCATGCTAACTGGCAAGAAATAATGAATCATTTGCTATTAGTGAAAAAAAACTGCTTTAACATTGTCAGAGTTTTAGAAGACCCATTTCCAGCCTACTGACTGATTCAGTGTGTTGGGGTTTAATATAAGAAATACAAAGGAGAAGGATTTTCCACAAACTTACGATTATTTATAGAAAATTTAATTTTTTCTTTCAGCGTGGGAAAATGTGCATCATGCTGGCAGATGTTAGAACACCAAATTTTTGTCTGTCCATTTCGACAGCGGGTGTTATACCCTGTTCACAAAAATATTTGACAGGGGACAGAGTCCATCATCCATACCGTGTACTTAGCCAAGAGAAACTTTGCTCTAGGTATTCCACACCTTCTCTTAAAGGAACCATCATTAATCTACAAATTGACTTTATTCTCAACTAATTCTTTTATGAAAGAGCATGTGCGTTTTACACTGACACGGGAATAATTATTTAAAGCAATTCCCAATGGCTTTGTTTGTATTTTATTTAGCTGTTTTAACAGTATGCTAATGACAGGAAGAAAACATACACATAAAATATTGTAAGCATCAGGACCTGGTAGGAGAGAGTAAGTTCGGCTTCTGACCATGAAATCTTATTCTGTGGTTGCCTTCTTAATGGCATCTCTTGAGGCCAGTGGCTTTACATTCTCCCAATTGTGTGGGGTCACTCTGGCAGCACTGACCAAGTAGAAAACATTCAGCCAGAGAAAACAATAGCAGGAGTCACCCTTTAAGTGTCCTGCCTTCTATATCACGCAATTGACTCCAAGGCTCCCCACTAAGATGTCATTGCTTGACCAGTTTGCTTTAAAACAGCTTAATTAGCTGAAAGGAAAGCTATGTCTGAGCATGTTGGTGAGAAAAAAACAAAAATATCTCTCCTTTCAGAAAGCTCATGCTCTATCTTGTCGGAAATCTTTGGTTCTGAAACAAAACAACATTCCTTTCATACGCAATCAAGTCCCCGACAACAATTTTTCCTGGGTAGGGAAATAATTGGTTTGGAGTCTCCATGTGGGCATTTGGGTTCAGGTTTTATATATCTGGGTCTGTGTGGGACCCAGACGCAGTCGCCTATGGCATTGCTAGAGGGATTCTTGCTAAAGCATGTGTTGATTTCCTTTACCTAGAAAGATCTAAAACTGACCAGGGCATAAAGGCTATGTAGACTTTCAGATCAATATCTACTAACTTTAATGTCAAAATGACTCAAGTGCTAACACTGAAAAAAAAAAAAAAAAAAAAACCCCAACCCTTGATTGATTTGCTTCTGGTTAATATTTTTAAAAATTGTTCAAAAGAAATGACTTGGATGTCATTCCTGAGATGATACGGCAAGAACACTTTTGTCATAATACTTGAAAATGTTCCTGATTCAACGTGGATCTCCTACAAACGCATGCAGACCACCTGCTTTCTCTGGACGTGGAGGCCTGCAGTGAACACGAGAAGATATATTTAAGGCCCATCTTATATTCCTTAATGCAAGAGGAAATTTGTTAAGAGTAAATTACACTTGTTTTGTTGTTGTTTCTTGCATGTATTTTTGTGGCTAAACCTGTTTGAGAGACCCAGGAAACATGTGTTTTTATTTTTCAAGGCAAATTGGCAAAGAATTGTTTTCATTTTGATGGGGCCCATGGCAGCAGCTAGAGAAAACTGGAACCCATGTACAAGAGTTCCACAGGCAAGCCAGTGAATTGTGGAAAAGGCATGCCACTCCAGAAAGCTTTGTGGATTTGTTCTGTTCCCTCCCTCCCACCTTTCTTTCTTTCTTTCTTTTTAAATTTATTTATTTTATTTATTTATTTTTGGCTGCCTTGGGTCTTCATTGCTGTGCATGGGCTTTCTCTAGTTGCGGTGAGCGGGGGCTGCTCTTTGTTGTGGTGCAGGGGCTTCTCACTGCAGTGGCTTCTCTTGTTGCGGAGCACAGGCTCTAGGCGTGCAGGCTTCAGTAGTTGTGGCACACGGGCTCAGTAGTTGTGACTCGTGGGCTCTAGAGCACAGGATCAGTAGTTGTGGCACGCGGGCTTAGTTGCTCTGCGGCATGTGGGATCTTCCCAGACCAGGGCTTGAACCCGTGTCCCCTGCATTGGCAGGTGGATACCTAACCACTGAGCCACCAGGGAAGCCCTCTTTCCTTCCTTCCTTCCTTCCTTCCTTCCTTCCTTCCTTCCTTCCTTCCTTCCTCCCTCCCTCCCTCCCTTCCTCCCTCCCTCCCTCCCTCCCTCCCTCCTTTCTTTCTCTCTCTCTCTCTTTCTTTCTTTCTTTCTTTTTGAAGAAGAAAATCCCCATGCTCTAAACAATATTTAACTGAAGAACTCAAATACCTCCAACAATTAACCAACTGTAATGTGGCCTGGCTATTCATCTGATTTCTTCCATAGTCTCTCTTCTCAACAGTAATTATCTGATGAACACATAAATTATCAGGTTTATTTTCACATCTTCTAAGTTATAATGAACACCAAATTCCAGCTAAAGTACATTTGTATTTTTATTGCACTGAGCTCTGTAATTTGGTATAACTCTGTAAATTGTACGTGTGTATTTGGTGTGTTGTGTGTTTTGCCAGTCTAACTCAAGAAAGTCTAAGTTGTGGTTTGCAAAAGATGATGACACCCTTCCTGAAGCAACACTGGATTTTAACCTGGAACCGTATCTCCATTTTTTTTCCTAATGAAGAGAAGGATGACTAAATTGGGGGGGGGAGGTCTATAATTAGCAATATAAATCTTTCACCGATTTCAGGAGGTCACCAGATAACTGATGCAGACTTCAGACACATCTGCTCTTTTGGCAACCACTGCCTCTTCCGAGCCTTCTCATTGGCTCCCCATAATCAGATGCGCGGCCTCCTGGAAGCGATTTGTGCCTCCCCGGGCCGAAGCCGGCAGATCCGACAAGGATGCTGCACTGCTCAACTCCAGCGACCACGCCGGCGCCGGCCCGAGCTGCGGGCCACCTTCGAGAGAGATGCCGACAGTTGGGGCGGTGCAGCTGGGGCGCGGCGTGGCCGGGGGTAGGCCACTAGGAATAGCCCTGCGAGGCTGCGGGGACCACGTTTCCCAAGCCCGGAAAGGCTGGCCCGCAGCGCGCTGTGATGAGCTGATATTTTCAGGAACGGTAGAAGTGCCCACAAGGTGGCATCATTGGCTCCAACAGCAGAAAGAGGCCCTTGGCTAGTAAAATCTTTAAAGGTGGGGTGCTGTGAAGGTAGGGCAGGAGAAGACAGAAAAGAGCATCCTCGTGAAATAATTCAAACCTTAATGAAGTTGTTTCTTTTAACATGCATAAACAAGAGTTAGAAGAATGGGCAGAGTGGTGCTTTAACTCGCTGGCTATTGTGCTGTCAGGCAAGGGGCCAAAGGCCAAGTGCCTTGGACAGAACTGGCTATGAATTAATAATAGACACTAGACTCTGTACTGTCATCAGCGCCCTGTTATAGACATGATTGCGATTGTAAACTAGTGGCTTTCTTTTTTTTTTAATATATCTTTATTGGAGTATAACTGCTTCACAATACCGCGCTAGCCTCTGTCGCACAGCAAAGTGAATCAGCTATACATATACATATATCCCCATATCTCTTCCCTCTTGCGTTTCCCTCCCACCCTCCCTATCCCACCCCTCTCGGTGGTCACAAAGCACTGAGATGATCTCCCTGTGCTATGCGGCTGCTTCCCACTATCTGTCTATTTTACATTTGGTAGTGTATACATGTCCATGCCACTCTCACTTTGCCCAGCTTCCCCCCCTACCCCGTGTCCTCAAGTCCATTCTCTATGTCTACGTCTTTAGGGCAGGAATAGAGACACAGACATAGAGAATGGCTTTCTTAATGCCTAACAACGTGATACATGTCCCAGGTTCTAGGCTGAGCTTAGACTGTGCATCTGCAAATTCTGAACGGGAATGGAACAGGAACAAACTTCTTCCTGTTCTTAAAAAGCTGCAAAGTAATGTCTGTATGTATAGTCACCCAGAGGAATAAGGCACTTCAGTCTTTTTTGCATCAATACAGGGTCGAGAGGCAGATGTAATCCAAGTGCAATATTCTCCATGTTCACCACCGGTTTCTTGCTTTCATATTCCAGTAAACTCCCTTTTCATGAAATAGTGATAATTTTGCCTTATTTGTGAAACTTTCTCTTGATTAGATAAGATCAGCCACCGCCCCGAATTATGCACTTACAAGATATGAATGTATTCATCTAGAAAACAATTCCTCATATTTAAAGTGAACAAAGCCCATTGCTGTTATTTTCACTTTGATAAATGATAATTGAGAACTTATGCTTATAATTGGATGTCACCTTGCATTCAAAGAGGCACATGTCTGTTTTATGGAGCTGCTTGGTTTTCACTGAAGCTGGTCACTTAGTGGACTGGTCCAGCTCTGAAGGCAAACGGGCTGGGGTCACACTTGACCGCACACCGCATTTGGGAATGAGACTGGGGGAGGGGTGCTAAGGAGAAGGGGGAAGGGGGAGCGGAGAAGGTTTGGAGCTCTCCCAGCACTAAAGACCTCAGAGCAGGGGTGATCCCTGGCTGAGCGTCTACCGAGGGAAGCCTGCAGAGCCTTTGTGCCTGGATACCATTCAAGAAGAGGAGAAAAGAAAGAGAATAAAAAAGATCTGCTATTTTTGAAAGCTCCCTCCACATTTTGCTATTTTATTTAACTCCTCTCTCACCTACTCTTATTTCCATCTCTCCAAAAACATAAAGAGGGCTTCCCTGGTGGCGCAGTGGTTGAGAGTCCGCCTGCCGATGCAGGGGACGCGGGTTCGTGCCCCGGTCCGGGAGGATCCCACATGCCGCGGAGCGGCTGGGCCCGTGAGCCATGGCCGCTGAGCCTGCGCGTCCGGAGTCTGTGCTCCGCAACGGGAGAGGCCACAGCAGTGAGAGCCTGCGTACCGCAAAAAAAAAAATAAATTAAAAAACCCAAAAAAACCCATAGTTTGTGGAGACCGTATGGCTATAATGTGCTTTGAGTGTCTATATGTTCTAGTATCTGACAGAGACTTCTATGTTAACTAGGTATTTCACAAAGAAGCGTATTTATGCCACAATAGATGCTGTCTCAGAGTCTATCATGGAAAATAATCTTTATGCTACTTTAGAACTGAATAATTCCTTCCTGGTGAGCTATCTTTTTGGATACCAAAGTTAAAAATTTCTAAAATGAATGTGTTATTTTTTAATATTAAAGGTGCCCCATCATATATCCTGATCTGAGTTATAACATGCCCCCAAATGATCTTTAAGTCTCGACTTTAATAAGTTATAACTTCTCTGTCCTCATTGAGAATATGTCCTCTCTTCATTACCTTCACCCTGGTTTCTTGCAGATTTACTTACAAAGAAAAATGAAAGGAACTATGAAGAAAATTGTGGTGATGAAGGGATAAAGGAGAAGCATGCACAGTTTCCTTTATTGATATTACTTAGATGTTATTTTTACTAAGATTTTACTAATGGGGTTTTGTATGCAGAGAGTTGTTTCTGATCTTAGGCTGTCTGCTTCAAAAGAAACTTGTTTTTTCAGTTATATGGAATTATAATTGACATACAGCACTGGGTGAATTTAAGATGTACAGCATAGTGTACTGATGTACATATACTGGGAAACGATCGAGAAAACTCAATTTCAAAAAAGAACACAAATGTGTGAAGGTTTAAAATTAAGTAACTGTGGGGATGGTTATATTTTTAAGGGTTTTTAAAGAGATAGTTTTAACCAGCAGTTAATTTTGTTAAATTGAGCTCACTGTTAAATGCATTCTTGCCCATCTTTTCACTGGTAAAGTCTTAGCTATAAGAAATATATAGTAATATATACTTTATAACTATATGTATAACTATATATATAGACTATAACTGTATATTTATATTTGTGTAGTTTTATGTTTATATCCAGTTCATCTCTGCGGAGCCCTCAGAACCTGGGAGGGTGGGCAGTTTCCACCCTAGGAGCACCTGGGATTGATGGCCTGATATAGAATGAAGGCAACTCAGGGTTTGGGTGAGAACCTTTGCTTTTCATAAGTAGTCTTTCCTGAGGCACCTCCTCCACCCAGCACCCCAGATGGCAGGTTGGATCTCCCTGTAACTTACAGAAGGGAAACTCACTTCCCTGAGACCCTTCTTGCAGCTTAAACAAAGGAGGAGATCCATACCTACATTCCCATGTATTTTCTGTGGGATGGGACTGCTCAGGTGATGGATTACTGGTTTGACAATGTGAGAATACAAAAGGGAATCAAGCAGGTGTCAGGGAACCCCTCTCCATTCTTTTGGACACATACCCTTTGTCTTCTAGATTGCTAGGGAAAGATGGAAGTGTATATCAATACTTCAATGATACCTACATATATAATGCTTGATAAAAGTCAAAAGGAAATAGATAAAGGAGTCCGGTAGGGGAGAAAAGAAAGACATCAAGGAACTTCCAAGGTATCAATTTCCTTCCCCTCAGCTATGTCATTCTTCAGTGTACATAAGGCTTAAGGCGTAATACCGGGCACAAATGCAAAGAGGAAGCGATCTGTTCTTTTGCAGTGTGGAGAAGACACTAACGGTGCTGAAATGACCTTGACGGTACCTTCTGTATTTTATATGGAGAAAGAGGGAGTGGAAGATGAATCACCTGTGATGCCCCTTTTCTGCAGCAGAAAGGGAAGGTAATTTATTATCTTTTGATCTCAAGCTATAAAAAGGTAAGAAAATTAATTTGATGAAGAGTAACCTGGAGCATACAAATCCAGCGGGCCCATAATTTCCCAAGCAGATCCCCTAATGGATCTTTTCATGAAAATGTTTCTTTCATACCAGTGCAACCTCTCACAATAAGGGACGATTTCTAGTCAAAACGAACGTCCGCTGTGATGCTGACAGCCGCCCAGTGGGACGGGGTCATATAACAGCACTGCAGGCATCCAGGGGACATCGGTTCTCGACCTCTGTGTCAACCTCTAGAGTTCCCAGGGTCGGGTCAGCATCTTAAGGACGCCTGTGGTCTCATTCTGGGACACCTCTGGGGTATCCCACAGAACAGGGGCATTCTTTGCCGAAAGCATTCCCAGCCCCATTTTGTAGCTCGCTTTGTAGAGCGATACTATGGAGCACGAAAACAAAAATGGGGAGTGGAGGCTGGGGCAGAGATTGTCAAATCATTGAGAAGCCTGGAAAAGACAGGCCTCTTCTCTGGTATGGCTTTGATGGAAATTATAGATTCATACTGGAGGAGTTTGAGATAAAGATAGGATGCTTTCTTTATATGTGAGCCATACACATTGTATGTTTATATTGTGGATTTTATTTTCTGACCACTTGGCAAATACTGGATTATAATCTTTAAGGGATATGCAAACTTTGACGTTAGCGCTCCATTATTCTACGGTCAGTTTTAAGGAAATCTTACGCTCCAGGACAGTACCAAAGTATGCCATTGGTCTGCAAAGTCTCCATCAAAGTCCCTTGCCCTAGAGGTACACACATTAGTTCCTTAGGAGCTCACTCTAAGCCTTATTGTCTCTTAGTTTGGGTGCAGTTTCCTGGTCATAAGTAACATCGAGGAAGGGAACCTGAAGGGGAAGAACTGTTAAAGGGAGGGGTGATGTGACAACTGACATTCTGCTTAGAAGAAGGGAAATTCAGGACAGAATTATAATCCTGCAACAAAAAATATACTTGTTTCTAGGAAAAACTCTACATCACAAGGACAAGTTTAAACGATGTCACCTTGTTCAACACCCTCTATTCTAGGAGGTAGAAATGTGAAATGTATATTTAAAGCAAATTTCCATGAAAAATAAGGGAAAACGCTGCTTTTTGCATAAGTGGTGAAGTTTATTTACACCATTGTACAATTTGCTTGTGTGGACCTGTTAATCTTTAAAGAGGGATAATACGCAAAACCCTGCACTTGGATACATATAGTTGGGAAGTTTTAATAGCTTATTATGTTTAAAAACTTCTATTCAGAATGAGTTAATATACATATTTACTAAAAACGATAGTAATCAACTTAATAAATGGTGTATAGTTAACTCTGCTCTTACAAGGCTTATTTATACAAGGTAGAAAACGGAGTGTGTATTTTTCTATGAGAGTAAATGCTTTTCTTCTAGGGTGGCAGTGGCCTTGCTGTGTCACTCTTTGGAAAACCTGTGGGAACCCACGTACCAATCCTACCTCTGGAAGGAAGGGTTCCCGGATGAACCTCTTGCCTCCACCAGAGCTAATTTCAATGTCTAGTTGTAAATACTTGGAAAAGACCAATAAAGGTACACTATTAAAAAAGTCAAAAGGGAATGAAATCACTATCTTGAAAAGATATCTGCAGCCCCATGTTCATTGAACATTATGAACCATAGCTAAGGCATGTAAACAACCTAAGTGTCTGTAACTGCATGAATGTATAAAGAGGATGTGGTGTGTGTGCGTATATATATATATATATATATATATATATATATATATATATATAAAATTCAGCCATGAAAGAAGGAAATCCTGCCATTTGTGACAACATGGATGGACCTTGGCGTTATGTTAAGCAAAATAAATCAGACAGCGAAAGGCAAATACTGCATGATCTCACTTATATGTGGAATCTAGAAAGAAAAAAAAATTGAATTCATAGATACAGACAAGAGATTGGTGCTTGCCAGAGGGAGAGGGTAGAGGGCTGGGTGAAATAGGTGAAAGTGGTCGAAAGGTACACACTTCCAGTTATACGGTAACTAAGTCCTGGGGATATAATGCACAGCATGGTGACTGCAGTTAACAGTACTGTACTGTATGTTTGAAAGTTTCTAAGAGAGTAGATCTTAAAAGTTCTTATCAAACACACACAATCTTAAAAGTTCTCAACAAACACACGCACACAGTTTGTAACTATGTAAGGTGATAGGCGTTAACGAAACTTATTTTGGTAATCATTTCACAATGTATACATAGATTGAATCATGTTGTCTACCTAGAACTAATATAATTTATATATCAATTATATCTCAATTAAAAAATAAAAAGTTTGCAAAGACTCCAAATATTAAATCAAATGCTTAGAGAAATAAAAGTTGATGTAAATCACTATTCTATTAATCCATCCTGTCATAAGCAATGGCTAGTGTATATGAAAGGGAAATGAAATTTTCTGATAAATCTCTTAATCAGCTATGTTTTGCATACGGCAGAGATTTTAGGGGTGTAGGGTTATTTTTATTAAATCTAATTACTTATGCCAGGAAGCGTGACATAGAATTTCCCAAACAGATCTCTTGAACTGCACAAATACTATTAAACTAATAGTGCTCATCTACTCATTCTGGCTCATCTAATAAACTTTTATTCTTTCAATTCTGATGATTTTCATGGGACTTTGAGAATCCGTTTACTAGACTCAGTGCAATGTGCATATTTATTCATGCAAAATAAAAACACATTCGTCCTGTCAATGTGTCACATCTGTCAAAACCATGTGCTGATTTCAGCTCTTTGCTTGAAATGTGATGTCTAGGCATCATACATGATCTTAGGGAATTTATGAGGAAAATGGGTGCATCAGGTGGGCCTAGGAGTGATCTTTTATTTGAGATGTCAAAAACTCTAAAAGGAATTAGAAAATGTTGTATCATCTTGAAAATAGTAGAAACATGAAAGTGACAAGCTAGCATGTAAACAGACAAAGTGAAGAAATAAACTAAAATATTTATCTACATGATATTTAATACAGACTACTCATAGCAAATTCTTAGCTTTGCTTCAAATCCATGTACGTTACTTTATTGGTTTGCATCTTTATCAGGACTGCCCTCCTTCTCCCCAGCCTCATATCAGACATCAGAGGCAGGCCCTAAGACGTCCCCAAATGCCGGTGTCAGATATTTTCTAGGTAGCTATAGTCTTACTTCTAGGTGGTCTATGAATGTTCCTTTTTTTTTTTTTTTTAAACATCTTTATTGGAGTATAATTGCTTTACAATGGTGTGTTAGTTTCTGGTGTATAACAAAATGAGTCAGCTATATGTATACATATATCCCCATATCCCCCCTCTTTGCATCTCCCTCCCACCCTCCCTATCCCACCCCTCTAGGTGGACACACAGCACCGAGCTGATCTCCCTGTGCTATGTGGCTGCTTCCCACTAGCTATCTATTTTACATTTGGTAGTGTATATATGTCCATGCCACTCTCTCACTTCGTCCCAGCTTACCCTTCCCCCTCCCCATCCACTCTCTCACTTTGTCCCAACTTCCCCTTCCCCCTCCCCATGTCCTCAAGTCCATTCTCTACATGTGCGTCTTTATTCCTGCCCTGGTCCTTCTTAAAAGAAGCTTTTCCTCGCCTTCCTGATAACCAACCCCAGCACAGCCAAGTGGAGGAGACCACGTGGCCATGGGCATATGCTCTAGATCTGGAGATAATCTGCGGAGCTCATCTGCTCTGGGCTCTGCTTTGGGGAGGTAAGACGTACCCATTTCACAGATGCAGTTGAGGTTCAGGGAGACAGAAAGGCAAGACAGCAAAGTGAGAACATATCATATTTTAGACCTTGTCTCTGGACTTGTGTCAATACTGATCTGCTATAGACCTCTTTATTATTTTAGACACATTTTAAAATCTGCCCATCGGGGTGATTTTTGTAAGATGGGAATAATAACTATATACATCTAACAGGGCAAAGAGCCTCAAAAGACAGGCTATAGATAAAGCTCAGTGCCTGTTTGTAATTCTAATGTTATTGTGTAGCTGTGAGCCACACTTGCAGGGCAAAGAGAAATAATATCATTTAACTATTTAAAAAAAAAATACAGAACTTTTAATTAGAAGGTACCTTAAAAATAAAACCTCCTACCTCATTATTTTATAAAAGGCCGAGCAAGGTGAAGTGAGTTGCCAAGATTACCCAGCTAGTCAGGGATGCGAATGAGACAGGCATCCAAATCCCCTCCTTCCTTTTCAAGTCTTCTTTCCACTGTGTTACAGTATGCTTATTTTTTAATCCTGCATTTTTAGCTTCGGAGACATCTAAGACCCTGTGGGGGAATAAGCTGTATTCTTTAGAAAAAAACTTTAGCTTTCTGGGACCACAACACTTGATTTCAAAAAGTGCTTCTGCAGGAGACTTAATTGCAGGCACTGTTCTTTTTAATTATTTTTTTAATTGAAATATAGTTGATTTACAATGTTGTGTTAGTTTCAGGTGTACAGCTAAGTGATTCAGTTATACATATACATATATCCATTCTTATTCAGATTCTTTTCCGTTATAGGTTATTACAAGATATTGAGTATAGTTTCCTGTGCTATACAGTGGGTCCTTGTTGGTTATCTATTTTATATATAGTAGTGTGTATATGTTCATCACAAACTCCTAATTTATCCCTACCCCCTTTCCCCTTTGGTAACCATGAGTTTGTTTTCTATTTCTGTGAGTCTATTTCTGTTCTGCAAATATTTGATTAAGTGAGCCAGGGTGTCTCAGAGAACACAGAACATTCTCTGTGTCAGAGCCTGCAGCTCCCAGCTAGACACAGCTACCATTTCCCCACCCTCCGGAAAAAGCCCTTAACCGTGAATCATATGCATTTCCTAATGAAGACTAAACATCACCCAGCAATTGTATCTCTTCAACATCACACAGTGAATTAAGTATCTGGATTCCGGGAGCAGGAGGAAGTTTGCTTGCATGTCGGCATCAGAAGATGAAGGTGAGAGTGGATAAACTCGGGAAAGGGAAAAGAGGCCAAACTGAAGAGTGTGAGAAAATTAGCTCATCTGATTTGATGTGAACATCTGCAGAAATTGTTAATGGGCACTGTGTCTAATTAAATCCACCAGACACATGCATGCCTGTTTTCTATGGAACTGTCTTCTTCGCCATGCTGCACCTGTTGCTGGCAGGGCTAGACTTGCATTCCATCATGCTCAATGTCAAAAGGGTTCGAGAGAGAGAAATTCGAAGCTCCAGTCTGATTCACGGAGAGACAAGCACATCAGCAGTAGGAGACAGCCACTCTCAGAACTCAAATACAGACCAAAAGACAGATACACTGAGCTCTCACAACTCTCCAAACCACCCGTCCAGAGCTCCTCACAATTCTAACCGGGACAGGAGACTGGGTGGTGTAGATTTGAGGAAAAAATTGATTCATTTCTTTGAGCATTCAACCTGTTCCATTGGAGGGCAAAATGGTTGAGTTCCTATCATCTCCATTTGTATACAAATGACTACTGTGCAAATAACAAATGATCTTTGTACATCCAAACGGGCTTGTTTTGGACAGAGGTTTCCTTGGTTATTCCACACATTGGTCAGGTGTTAGTTTGTGTCTAGCTGTGTCCCAAGCTGTTCCTTTGATAAATCAGTCTCCACTAATTCAGACAGATCATCTCCCCAAAGTAGTGGGTGTTAGGTTCCACCCAGTTTATTGGGTTGCTAGAGGGTGCAAGTTGCATTGAAGAAGCAGCATGGCACAGTGATTAATAATGCAGGCTCTGGAGTCAGTCCCTGCTCCCCACTTGCTAGCTAGATGACCCCTCAAGAAGTCTTTAGCCTTAGTTTCCTCATCTATAAGGTGGAGATAATAGTAGCATCTACCCCATGTGATACTCATGAGATTTCAGTGAAGTAATACATGCCAAGTGCTTAGAGTTACACTGGCAAGGCAGACATGCCCATCAACAGCAGGTATTTTCATTCATTATTACTGAACAAGCTATCTCCAGCAGATATCAATTGCAGCTCAGTTCTCAGATTTGTCTAAAGAAGAGAGAAATGCAAATTAAAAACTAAGCCCGAGATTAAATAGATCTATTTCAAGACCTATAATATTATTTAGACCCCAAATGTTGTTAATCTCGGTTCCATATACCAATAGTCACTTTATTTCATCCATACCCTGCCCTCCTGCCCGTACCACGTGGGTACATGTTCATGGGCTGATGTGATCTGATGAATTAAAAACTAGGCTGATAGAAAAGTTGGGTTCTTGGCCAGATTTTCCCACTAAATCTGTAAAAGTCTATAAAATCACTACTGCTTACTTACTTAAGTTTTTAGCTAGTGATACGATAAGAAGGGAATATTCCAAAACTATTATCTCTCACTCATGGTCTAATGAGGAAATTCTAGGAAATAGATCACTGGGGGGACGGAAAGTGTAGGGAATAGGCTATCAGTGAGAAGGGGATATCCAGTCCCTTCATCTAGTGTATCTCTAGCTACTTACCTAACCTCTCCCCTTTCTCATGCCCACACACACCACCCCAGGGTGACATAACCAAGATGAATGAGATCATTATGTGATGCATTCTGCAGTCTTAATAGAAGGTGTGAATATAAGTCTAAGGAGGCCGTGTGCACGGGGTTAACCTTGTGCACAACTTCTGCAATAAAAATACACCAAGGGTGGGGAGATGTTCTGCGGCAGAAGACACGTGAGATCACTGTAATTGGACTCTCCATAGGACCCCTTAATGAATACTTTCCCTATTTTTATCTGTTCATCTGCTTTTATTTCAGCTATATTGAGATCTGAATGATGATTAAAACAATTCTTTAAATCACAATGAGCTCTTCCTGTCACAAGGTAGTTGAATTTTTATTTTCAATATGTACTTTAAAATTTTCTCTTCTCATTTAACATAGTGTATTCAGTTAGACTTGTAAATAATATTCGGTGATGTTTTCAGTGAATATGTTAGTCTACTTTTGTGAGGCATGTATAAAGTATAAAGAAAAAAAACCCAGTACTACATAAACATTAACACTCATACTCACATCTTCACATCATGTCTGAGAAATTTCTTCTCAAATTAACCCCCATGGAGTAAAAGTCTGTGGAAACAGACGGACTTTGCACCTGGCCCTAAAGGTCAGCTGGCAGGAGTGCTATGAGTTTGGCAGCAAATCCCTTAGTCCAGGACCTTCTCATAAGAAAAGCTTCATCTTCATTTCAATTCAAGTGAAACGAATGGGGTTCAGCTTCCATTGCAGACACGGCATTCAGCTAGGCCTCCAAAGCATTCTGCTAGTGATGATGATGATGGCGATGATGCTGATGTTGCTTATGAAGGTGTGAAGAACATTGTATTTTCCAAGGCACTTCCACATACATTCTCACAATTGAACCTGACAGCACCGCAGAGCGAGAAATGCACATGCAAAGCGTTTTTTACCAGGTGAAGAAAAGACACATAATTCAATCTGGGTTCTCGAAGTTCTCACATCAAAAGAACTTTAAGATGTGTTTGAATATATCTCGGAAGAACTCAATTTTCACGTTTTTCAATATGCTGTCTCGGCTAGTAATAATACCAGGAGCTCTGGCTTGGGGACCACAGAACTCACAAGGCATTCAGATAGGACATACTTTGTGCACCTTCACTGACTCTGCCCATAAGAATAACCAACAGGAAATATGGTCCTCATAAATGACTATTAGGCAGTGATGCATGCTGCAGCTGCATTGCTCTGGGGGCATCTGTGTTTCCCCCATTAGAAAGCTCAGGAATGTGGTTATTTCTGTCCCCCTCTTCACTGAGTCCTTGAACAGTACCCATTTTGTGTTCTTAGGTGGAAATGTTTGCTTAGCCGTGTGTTTGACAGAGCACAAAATATGTTTTTGAACAGAGTGCTTATTGGATCTTCTCTGTGACCATAGCACAGCTCAAAAGAACTTTGTTCAGGATCCAGCTAATTTTCTTTTTCTTTCTTTCTTTCTCTCCTTTTTTTCCCTCTACAGCCATTGTTGGAGTGTCAAATGGGCATCTCTCTCATCTCCCAGATTGATGGCATCGTCCAGGACTTCCCACATAGACAAGATAAACGAAAGGCTTCCACGGACAGGTATGTAACTGTGGAGACAGCAGCGCTGCAGAAGAGGCCTCCTGATCAGAAAGAATGTCTGTCCCACAGTCAACTCTCTGGCTCCACAGTCACCTTTGACATGACTTGCTGAATAGGAGTTTGTTTTCCAATTTCCATGGTTCAACCATAGGCCATGCTAAGTAAATACTAGTAAATGAGCAACAGTAGGTTCAAAGGAACATAAGACTAGAATCCCTCCTCCTTTGGAAGACAGTTAGGGTAGCATTCACATGTGAATCAATCTGTTTGAGGTCTTTGAAGTGACTTTGATTAAGAGTTGTGGCCCAATAGTAGTGAAATGGGTGGGGGCCATCGAAAGAACTGGCAGTTTCAATATGGACACTGAGCCTTGCACCACATCCAGAGAGAGCCCCAGGTAATGGCCCTGTGCACAGAATGCTTTCAACCTCAGAAAAACAAGCCAGGAACTCACTACCCATGGAGCTTTGCATGGGAGTGGGTTTTGTTTGAAGGAAAGAAAATATGCCATGAAATTTCATGTTCCTCCAGATCAGCTTTGAATTCAATTAACTCGTAGTCCATTAAAATCCTTTTTTAGTCCATTAAACTCTTTTTTCAGTGCTCTTTAATGAACAGAAGGTAATAATTGCCCTTGAAAAAGCAAGCCGTTTATATATCTCCAATAGACACAATTAACCTATGTTTATGAATAAAACCCCGAATAATAATAATTAATACCCAAAATTTTAGGGATCACATAAAATCACGTACAATCCACTAAACTCTCCTTGATTGTATTAGAAATGTCAGAAACACTGAATATCTAAATTTTGTACGCTTTCCAGAACAGAATTCAACAACCTTTCGGAATAAGAAGAAAAATAACAATTTATTGAAAAACTACAATTTCTACTCACTTCACCTAAATAAGGGAATCTTGAAAATAATGGAAGAATCCATTCTTTTGCTTTTCATCTTTCAATTCAAGCCACTATAAAATTTTCATCTGAATAGTTCATGTTTTACAATTTAACGTAATATTTTCATCACTTTAAAATACTCTTCACAGCCTACTGCTACAAACTGCTACAAATTGCCTTTTAATTCTTTTAAAAATTTTCTTTTTATTTTTTATTATTACCTTTTAATTCTCAAACAAACACTGATTAATTTTGGAAGCCAAACAAAAAGGAAATATTTGAGACCAGCAATACAGTTGGCATAGTGGCTTTGCAGTCAGAGAGGAATTAATAACTAAGTGACTGGGGTCAGTTATTCTACCTTTTGGAGGCTTAGTTTCACCATATGAAAAATGGGAACATAATACCTCTTGCTGAGTTGCTATGAAGATTAGAGATAAAAAAATGTGAACCATAAACTATGCAGTTATTTGTTCAAAAATGGTAATTACTATTATTAAATGTCTTAGGCCCATTTTCTGATTTTCATCAGGTCTACTACTTGCTTCCTATGATTGGTTCTGTTTTGTCTTGGGGCAGCACTGTATTTCATGCACATGTTTCCAGTTTTCATGGGATTTGAATCATAAATACACATACACAATTAATTTTTAAATTAATTTCTCTTAGGGTTAGTCATTTATACTATTAATAACTACAATGAATGTATTCTAGAACAATGATTTAAAACAAACACGAAAAATAGAACTACATTGTTACTGGCTCAAAGTATAATGAAGACAAACACATTCTATTCTAACAAGACTATTTGAATTGTTACCCAATTTGATTCAGAAGGAGTAAGAAATCTCTAGTCAGTGTGGGGGAATCACAGTCTCTTTTTCTGTGCAGCAGAGATCTGAAATTCATTATATTCTTCAGTCCTCCTGACTATTCCCGAGGTACCATTTCTGTCAGAGACTCTGGTCCTTTTCATCTATGACCAAAAAAAGAGCAAATGCTGCTGTTCTCAGCAAATTTTGTTTTCTAAAAGACTGAAAGATCTATTTACATTATAAGAAAAAATATTGACCGACTGTTATAGGAATCTTTAGGAGATCTTGAGTGTCCCAAAGGAATGTTACTCTGAGCACCCATGTAACTCCTGAATAAGTCTTATATATTTACAGAGTTAGCCACTTACCAATCCAGGTGCCAAAGCTTTGATCCTCTGAGTCTACCCAGGTGAGACCTTGAAGAGTTGGTGGCTAAGGTCTCTCTGTGCAGGCTGTGTGAATGAAACCTGGATCAAAAGTTTACTAGCGAGTTTTATGTTTACACTGAATATACGAAGGGTGGAAAAGCTTAGGAAACTTTAGACTTTTCAAAGAATAATATGCCAAGTGAAGTGGTGATGGACATCATATACCAGGAGGGCTGCTAGAATCCCTTCCCGATGCTTCAGCTCACCAGTTTGCCTTCATCAATTCCAACCAAAGCATACTTGAATGAACCTTGTGTCAAAGACTAGTTATCTCAGGCCCTTATACCACCCTTCCCCCAAAATAAGTCTTTCCTCTAAGAAATTAAAAATACCTTCTGTAATTCACGAAACGCCTCTAGTAGACTTTTGATTCATTAAACATGGGAATAATGCTCTTCTTTTTCTCCATCATGTCTCCGTGCTTCCACATGTTAAAAAAAACCCTCTGATTTCTTCTTCTACCCCAACACTTCTTTTTTAAAGAGCAAAATATTTTAAGTTACCATTAAAAGTCCAGAAGGAAAGGATGAGACAATAAGGAGGAATCATCCTTTACATACTTTACTAATGAGAGAAGAAATTTCAGGAAACTCTACTCTTGATTTGATGAGACCAGAGTTGGGGGAAGATTCATTTAGAGATAAAAACCTAGTGAAGCAAGGATCAGAAGAAGAGATCCAAAGAGGTAATCAGTACTCAATAAGACATGAAAAGAGAATAAATAAAGAGATTTTTGGAGTGGATGGCCTGCTGTCATCTCCTGAAACCAGGAGAATGGGGAAAGTTCCCACATAAAGGAGAAAGAGAAGAGAGAGTGCCTTTGCCAGCTAGGACTGCATCACAGTGATGACTTATTCCAGCCATTATCTATAAAAAAGAACAAGCTGTGCTTTGTTTACTTGTGTCATCTGCTTCCTTAGCTTAAAGAACATTTCTATTAGAGCTTTATTTGGCAATTACAGTTATCATTTATAACTGGGAACTATTCATACTTAGTGGAAACCTAATTAATGCTGGCTGCTAAAGCAAACATGACTAAAAAGTAATCCCTGATTCTAATGATCCTTGAGAATTCTGGCTTTTTAAGATAATGGTTGAATTTGAAATGTCTGACTGTGACCTACATCTTCTAACACGCAACAGTGATTCCATTGGATTTGATCGTTAGTTCAGATGTGGCTACATCTTAATGTGCATAATACCTCTTTATAGTTTACAAATTGACCTCACATGCATTATTTTTACAGTGAGTATTTTGAACTATAAAAAATACTGTTTTTACAGTTAAGTAAACTGAGGCACAAAAGAAGTGGCAAAGGCAGGACTCAAGCCGGGCCTCTGGCTCCAAATTTAACATTCCTTGCACCAACTAGTGTGCAAATTGAATGCACTGGATACCTCCTTTCCGTAAATCTGCAAAAAGATGTCATGGTGACTGTTCTTGGTATTGAGCAGGAAGAGTTACATAACACCGTCCAGATGCCTTCCTAAAACTTATTCTAAAAACTACTTCAAGGGTAGGGAGGGCCACCATCCTTGAATGATGTGACAACACTGATTGACACAGACTCAGCTCAGACCTCAGGAAGAGCGGGGGGGAAAACAAGCCAAGTCACAATCCAAATTAGTGCAGCCTCTCCTGCAGCAGGATGAACACAATGTGGTCTTTGACCAATCTTTCAAAGCCCCGTGTAGCTTGAGCTCTGATGGCGCTTGTTAAAGAAGGGCAGGGCGGTGCCGAGCTGACAGCCTGGAACACTGACCCAAACACTGCGACTGACGTGTAAATCACCCTCTGACTAGGGGTCCCAAATTTGGCAAAGGAAATGTCATCTCCAGACTCTGCCCGTCATGTGTTTATGCAGACATGGGCCCACCAGGTGCCTCTCTCCACCTCTGCAGACAAGGGACATAATGCTGGTAGAGACATTTTTGGAGTTTATTCCCAAGACTGGCTGTAGTTTTTTAAAACATTCCTTTTATCTGAAATTCAACCACTTTTTTTCTCCATTAAAATGCCACATCATTCTATATCCAGAGGATAGGAAACAGGGAACAATATGTAGTCAATGTGTCAAATATCATACCCACTTACTAGGCTGAAATTTCTCTCCGCAGACTTTGCAGCTGCTGTCTCGCCCCAGATCCTTGTTCCACCTTTCAGGGCCTCTCGGTTGGACTCTTCCTCATGCAGGTGATTTGACCAAGATCTCAGAACATCCTGAGATGTTCAATCTATCCCTGGGATTTATGAGTGGTCCATTTCTTCTCCTTTCACTGATTGTTACTAGTGAGTGAGAGAAATGAAATCAAAAGCCAGCCATTCCTGATAGTAACTTAGCAGTTCTTGAAAATATTGACAAGGAAGAAGTCATGATGTATGTCTAGATACATGGTCAAAAGGTACAAAATTCCAGTTATAAAATAAAGAAATCATGGGGATGTAACGTACAGCATGGTGACAATAGTCAGTAATACTGTATTGCACATTTGAAAATTGCTAAGGTAGTAGATCTTAAAAATTCTCATTACAAGAAAAAATGTGTAACTCTGGTGATGGATGTTAACTAAAACTTTTGTGGTGAACGTTTCACGATACATATAAATATCAAGTCATTACGTTATACATCTGAAACTAATACAATGTTATATGTCAATTATATCTCAGAAAAGATGTATATCTAATATGAAGCCTTTTGTCTTCTCTATTTTCATTCCCATTTACATGGCCAATCAAGAGTAGTTTGTATCAGTGAATATCCGGGTACTTTTGATTCAGTAGGTCTTGGGTGGGGCTTCAGATTCTTCATTTCTAAGACACTGCCTGACAGTGCTGATGCTGTTGGTCCATGGACCTCAGTTTGGGTAGCAAGGACCTGCGTATTGCATATTGGCAGAGCAGAGAGTGAGAGGGGTTGACTATGATAAAGGTAATACAATTCAGATTCTTCTAATAATTTATAAATATCTGGCCAAAATAGAGCTTAGACTACTGGAAATCCAATCATATTTTAAGAATGCCTATCAGTTGATAATCAATAAGTATCAAAATAAATTAAATGAGAACTAAATTTTCCAATTTTTCTTTCCTTAGTTTGCAAGACAGATAATTCTCAATTTATGAACAAAGTGCTAGGATGTTCTCCTAAAACTGATTGTTTAAGTAACAGAATTCAGAATGGAATTGTGAAAGAGTAGGCGTTATATTGAGACCTAAGTCATCAAGAAACTGAGTACAGCTGTGGGGCTTTCCTTTCATCACACCTTGAAGGAGCTCCCCCAAGACCCCTCAGGCCGAATCAGCTTGCCACCATCTCCAAGGGTAGAAGAGTTTTCCCCTAACAACAGTGAGTATTTAGAATACTGAACACCCCTAAGATGAGAAACAATTTCCAAAGAAAGAAGAATTCCCATTGCTGCTGTGAAAAGCAACGCTCTTGTTTAAATGAAATCATCATATCATTTCCTAATATTATATTCAGTTTTCAGTGACATATATAGAATGCTTTAGAATTCAGATTGTTCAACAAATATTTATATACCAGGCCATTTAGCTAGGGGTTACGGATATAGGATGAACAAGACAATCAAAATCTTATCCTTCACTGAGATGTCAGTCTGTATTTGCTTTTCTTTTTTCTATTAAGTATGTCTTCTCATAACTTTGTAACTCACTCCCCCAAGACTTCTTTAATTTTTAAGTACAAAGGTGGCTCTGGAACCCTGATCCAAATTTTTAAAAATATGGGCAATTGGAACATTTATAAATGTTGCCACAATTGGAAAGGTCATGAATCTTGCACCTATTTTTTGGTGTATGTTTATGTAAATGTACATGTATAAGCTATGGCTTCTGCCCACACGATACCTTGCACCTACTTCTAATTTTTGTGCATGGTGTTGTATTGTAATAAATTATTTATAAGTCTGTTTCCTTAATGACGCTGTAAATTTATTGGTGGAACCACCACTATCCACTGAGTTGCCAAGCCAGAAAGTGGGCGTGTCTGGGCTCATTAAATCATGTTGATTGAATTTTGTAAACACCTCAAGTCATCTCTATCAGGTCCTCAAAAATCTCATCCAGACAATTACAAGAGCCTCTTCACTTGCTCTGCTTTGGGCTTTCCCCTGACTTCCCAGGTTATGCTTCCAATCTGATGTCTACAGTGCCCGGAGGGAGCTCTCTGAAATGTCAGTGGCTCACGTCACGTTTGGGTTCAGTGGATTCTCACGAACGATCAGGGTAAATCCAAAGCAGGTATACAAGTTCCATGAACAAATGCATGTGAAAAATGTTGCATTCTATCTACCTCCTTTGATTCACAGGGCATTTTACTATATTAAATGTTCTGAGAAGACCTGAAGTTAAACAGGCTTCTCTTGTTTCATTTAACCCACAATGTCTCAAACTCAGTTAACTGTAGAATTCTTTTCTCCCTGGTAATTCGTATCAGCCTTCCTCAAGCCAGCATTCTCCAGGACATAGTTCAGGGAATTCACTTGGTGATCTGAGGGCAGATCTCTGACCTTGTCTTTCTGGGGGCCCTTAAGCTGATTCCTCTCAGAGTGGCTGCATTCAACCGCTGTACTTGATTAAACACAGCTGATTCAATAACATTTTTGAGTTAGATTTTAAATTTTAGACTTTTAAAGTCATTGAGGGCAATTCATTGATTTGACATTTAAAGGGATCAAGGGTCAGAGAGGGAGATATTATTCAAGGTCACATGGATAATAAATTAGACATTGAACTGCCCACAAATAACAGCACAGAAAATAGCAACAATGGCATTTTGGGGGAGCAGATGAGAAAAATGTTTATAACCAGAAAATAAATTGGGAAAGGAAAACAAAAATCAAGTAATGATTTATCTAGAAGGTGTGCGTTCCAAGAGACATATAATAAATACAAGCTACAAATGCAAGCCATGTAACGTAATTATAATTTTTCCGGTAGTCAAAAAAGTACAAAGAAACAGATGAAGTTAATTTGAATAACTTATTATATTTAAATCAACATATCCAAATTATTAGTATTTCAACATGTAACCTACATTAAAACTATTAATGCGATATGTTGTATTTTTTTAATGAAGTCATCAAAATCTGATGTGAATTTTGCATATAGAGCATATCTCAATTCAAACTAGCCACACTTCAAGTGCTCAGCAGCCATATGTACCTAGTACCTATCATAGTAGACAGCACAGAGATAGAACATTTCCATCATTTCACAAAGTTCTATTGGACAGCACTGATCTGGAGTGATGCTTCTGAACTGAGGATGATTTTGCTCCCCAGGAAACATCTGGCACTGTCTGGAGACATTTTTAATTATCACAATTGAGGGGGGGGGAAATACTGACATCTAGTGCAGAGAGGCCAGAGATGCTGCTAAACATCCTACCGTACACAAAAAATTATCAGGTCTCAAATATCACAAGTGCTGAGAAAAGAAACCCTAGTCTAGAGAACTGGTGAGCTAATGAGAGACTATAATCTGTTCTTTATAAAGAATATGATTTCTATATAGTTTATAGACATTATAACGTCTTCTCTTATTCATTCATTCAACAAATATTAACAGAGTTTCAAATACCACTGAGTGCTAAGTTGGGACTTTAGACATAAAGACACATCAAACATCATCAAATATGGTGAATGAATAAGTAATAAGTGCTATACTATGTAAGCCGCAGAGATGGAGCAAAGGAAGGAATAACATTGCTTAGGTTTTTCTCCACTACAGGGTTAACATAAGGTCCATATACAGGTGAGTGAAAGGGAAGATAAAGGAAGGGAAACAAAAAAATGAAATCAAGTCGACACTAGAGAAATCAGAAGGAAAAAGACTTTTTACAGAAAATAAATATAAATAATACACTAAGTTGAGAGACTGGGAAGGAAATCAAAAGGTAAAGTAGAGTGAAATGGGATCTAAGTTATATGTGCAGATAAACAGGAGAAAAGCCAGTGACTTTAGCCACAACTGTCTAGATTCCAATAATATCTGTTTGCTCAGGATCTTCCCTATCCATTGGTCCTTCCTAAAGGATCCTCTCTACGTCTACTTCCAGTAATGAGTTTTGATTTTTTTTTCCCCCCTTTGAGTAAAAAGAGCCTATTTTCTGGAAGGGTATCAAGTTGCTGTATACTGGGAGTGGAAGACAGGCTGACTGGAGATAGAACGGGGTCAGTGTCTGGACAGCAATCTGTCATGAAGCAAAGGCTGTCATAGACAGCCCTGGAGATGCAGACAAAGACGCATGACCATTGTTTTCCAGCGAGAGCCTTTAAAGCACCTTGGGGTCACCGTCCTGCACGGGGCCCCGAGCTTCCGTGTCGGACCACCTGCCAGGGAGTGTGCATCGGGCTGACCTCTCCCAACCCAATGTGAATAACTTCCGAGAGGTAGCCCCCCGTAAGGGCAGGGGCTGCAAGCCGATGAAGAAAGAGGGGAGATTTATAGCTCTAGAATATCTCTGCCTTTTGAAAATGAAATGGCACATTAGGGCCAAAGGCGGGGGGGGCTTGGCTGAAAGGGCCTATCTCCAGGCATGACCAGTTCAATGTTCATTACCCAGTGCAAAAGCTTGGGTCGGTCCAGGCAAGTCTGCAGAGAAAAGAAAGGATTGGTGTGTTTAGTAACAGACAAGCAAAGGCTCCTCAAGACCTCTCTGATCCATTTTTCAAAAGCCTTACCCCAAATGATTTTTTTTTTTTCCCAAAGGCAGTGTTTGCCTGGGAGCCTTGGAGGGGCCATCCCTCCTGCCAGCCTCTCAAAACAGGCTAGGTTCTCCTTTGAAGTATCTCGGGATCTGGAAGAGAACTCAGTATGCCATTAAAAAGCTCCTCAAAATAAAGAGAGCTAGGTTTTGTGTCTTTTGTGGTCATTTTGATTTTCCTAACCTCTAAGAAATTGTTTGCCCTCTTAAAAACCCTGCTGATTCTCTTAAACCCTGACGACTCTTTTAATCTCTGAAAAGTATCGACTCTTTTAAAAAATAAGATGACCCCTGCTGTCATTCCCACAAGGATAGAGAGTTGCTTAAACTCCCAAGTCATCTGTGCTTTTTGATGGCAAGTTGGAAAGTGAGGGGGTTTCACCATCAGAAAACATCACATTGTTGAAGGACGGATGTCTTCCTCCAAGTTTTGAGGAACAAAGAGAAACTTTGGGCAGAAAGACTGAGGTACAATTTCAGAGTTTCACCGTGGACATGTCTGAGGCTGTACCAGGGAAATCCGTACAATGAAAACACAGACAAGGGAGATTTGCACAGCTTTTAGCTTAGGTCAAAAAAACGTGTAATTTGTTAAGTAAGAGGGCACTAACACGTGCCACGTCACGCTGGATTTTCTTGAAAAATAAAAAAAAATCACAAAGTTAAACTTTCAGTCAACCTGAAAATATTAGCTTTTTATGGGGGCAGGGCGGAACGAATGGAACAGCAGCGCCTTTTTTTTTTTTTTTTTTTTCATTGCCCATTTTCTGAGTCTTCTCAGAGAAAGAATGATAGGGAGTGAGGCAGACAGGAAACAGGGATGCGGGGAAAATATTTAGGAAAGCATTAAAGATACAGCCCAAGTAGAAAAGGTAGGTGTCTATGACTAATGATCAAAATATATGGCAGGGCACGATGATACATGTTGTTCTTCTAAGACTGAAATTTGAAATCTTTTAGTTGAAGGAAGAAAAATGCAAATGAGTCTGTAGCTTATGGAATGTCATAGACAAGGCAGCTTGAAGCAATATTTGACCATTTCTAACTTTGAAGTGGCAAATACTTTTCCAGAAGTCTAAATCACATGGATTTAGAAAGAAGAGATTTTAATTATAGAAAATTTCTCTTTTTAAACTATAAAAAAAATTTTGGAGAAAGAAAAAGAAAAGAGCTTCCCCACAAGCATGATAAGATCAAAGATCAGGATATGTGGACCAGAATTGTTTATATTAATAAAACTCTGACAGAAAGCAGGGTATATAAGATACTGTGAGAGATTTCAGAATGAGTTTCGCATCTGAATCTAGACGCCGATGTTTATTAAATGCTTGTCTTTGAAATTTTTTCTTTCTCTTATTAAATAAAAATTATACCATCAAATTTGTAAAATTTCCCCATCTGTTTTTTAATTATCATGACTTTTCCTTATCATTGATTATGGGCGTCGTGTCCTAATAAGAAAGCCCTATCTCCTCTGCGTAACTCCCCTCTGACTTTTAGCCAACAATCATGTGCTTTCTAAAATCAATTTTTAAATGATGAGGAGGAGGCTAAGGATACTGAATGAGATGATAATAGGATATTTAATATCTTCTGAGGTCAGTGGATGCTAGTTTAAATCTGAAACAAACTCTACCTCTCTATCATTAATTATCCTTCCATCACCATTTCAAATATTCTCTCTGGTCTCTGAACACAAAAACTGATATCAAAAAATAGCAGTTCTGGGCTTCCCTGGTGGCGCAGTGGTTGAGAGTCCGCCTGCCGCCCCGGTCCGGGAGGATCCCACGTGCCGCGGAGCGCCTGGGCCCGTGAGCCATGGCCGCTGAGTCTGCGCGTCCGGAGCCTGTGCTCCGCAACGGGAGAGGCCACAGCAGTGAGAGGCCCGCGTACCGCAAAAAAAAAAAAAAGCAGTTCTATTGATGTCCTGGGTTTTACGTTAGGACGTAATGGGTGGGGGGAAATGGTGGACCCATGAGTAATCCTACATTTTTGCTCAAATGAAAATCCAGGAAGAGCTTACTGTACTTACGCTCCCTGTCCTCCCCCTCATGGTACAGGCAGAAATGTGGAGGGAGCTCCGACCCCCAGCGTCCACACAAAGAGTGTTGGACAATGAAGAAGGTCGACTCTTTCTATACAGACCTGCCTTTGTGCTCCATTTGGGGCTTGATCCTTGAGGCCCGAGAGCTCAGTAGATGCCACGGAGATAGATGTGATGTGTTTGCCTCATCCAGGGCAGCAGCTGAGCCACTTTCACACAGGCAGGCAGGTACAGCCGAGCCTGGTAACAGATGAGAACCCCTGGGGAGCCCTTGACTATGGAGAATGAACAATGAAAAGAAACCATATTGGACACAGATACAAAGGGAGTCCCCTGCTCCTTTTCTCTCCTCCCTTGTTCCCTTTCTCCCCTTCCTTAGGAAACATCCATGAATGTGGAAAGCTGTCTTTCCCCTGGAAGCATTTGAGTGCACAGGGGCTCCAGATGCTATTCTATGCAAACGGTTTCCACCCTGTCCTGCCTGGGGAGATGCTCTTTAACCCATCTGCATATCCATTTTCTGTCTTTTCTGGAAGGGAGAGGCAAAGGAAGAGATGAAAATACTTTCCAGACAACTGTTTCCACTGCTTCTCTCTGGTTGAGTGGAAATGTAATCCGGCAGAAGTGCGCTCAGGTTGCTGTGGCTGTACTCTTCAGGGTACCAAGGCCAGCATCTTCAATGGAGGGAGGGGAGAAGTTAGGGAGCAAGGCCCAGAAGGTCAGTGAAGTGCCCATGAAAGCTTTAAAAACACTATTTGTTTCCCTCAAACTTGGAAGTAGGGGTGAAAGTATTTGAAAAGACTTGGCACCAAAATTATGTAAGTACTTTCAGTGTAATGTAATTAAATTTTATATTTCACTGTGAAAGATGACCAACCTCTACTTTCCCTATTTGCTTTCAAAGTAAGACAGTATGATTTTTTGTTGTTGTTTTTTGTTTTACATTACCTGTTTAGGAAGTAAAACCAATTTCATTATTCTAGTTGCATGACTTTGAAAAAAACTTTTTTAAAGTACAAAGGATGATAACCCATTGCCAGGATTTTGAGGCAATACATTGTAATTGTGAGGTAAACCACAGTTCAAAGCTGTATGTCAAGGAGGATTCCAGGAGTTTCAGAGTTTGGCACTTCAGTGTTCCTCATCCCTTCGGCCCATATTGACATTGAATCAAACTGAGAACTATAGCTCAGATAATATTCAAACAAACTAGATATATGCTAGAATGTTTAAGGGCTATTTTAGAAGTATTATATAGCTGTCATGCATATTTGCCTCTTTATTAAATATGAATCTAACTAATATCCTGATGAAATGGGACACATTTATATTATATTTTTAAATGTACTTTAGATAATTACACCGAGTTTTGAAAATTATGGTAGCATTATTGGTCTGCCAGTTTATGCTGGTGTTTCTTAAAATGAGTAAATAATTCATCCCCAAAGAAAATAATTTAATCTTTTAAAGGGGATCAGTGCTTCCTGTACCATATTTATCTTCAAGGACACATGCATACACACACAGCCTAAGTCTTGAAAACAATATTCTAGGAGGGAGTTTGTGATATGTAAAAACCCCTTGTGCTAAGGTTAAAACATATGTGATGCTTTTACTTCCATCCACATATATGTAAGATTCTGATATTAACACAGCAGTGTAGTGGCTTTTGTGTTTTTTTCCTCCTTAGAGAACATACAGCTATAGTTAAGAAGGGTGCACTTAAAATGATGGTAAAGAAATCTAAATTCAGGTCCTGGATCAAATAAATAATAGTAGACTAAAGAAACAAAATACGGGACATATGTGCTCCCTCTTGCACTCATGGCAGACATCAGTAATCAATCATGACATTTTACACCCTGCTGCAGCCTCAGAATCCTTCTCAACGGTACTCCAAGGAATCACTACTGTTAATCAAGCTGGCATACAGGATAAGATGACCCTCTAAGTGCCCTTCTTGGACTAGTCCCTTAATCTGTTTGTGCCTCAGTTTCTCTATTAGGGAAATGATCACAAAAATTTGAGTTCTGTATGATATAGGATCACGAATTTCTGGAATAGATTATCAGGAAATGTTCTCTCTCTTTTTTTAAGTAAAAGTAAGACAAGTAATCTCAATTAGGAGAGTCTGGGTTAACTCCATCTGAAAATATTATGCATAATATTTGAAAACGCCTTCATTTTTAGAATTCTATAGATTTAGAATGATAAATCAATGAATAGCTTTTTAAAAATAATTGTGCTAAAGGCTTTCCTGGTGGCACAGTGGTTAAGAATCTGCCTGCCAATGCAGGGGACACGGGTTCGAGCCCTGGTCGGGGAAGATCCCACATACCGTGGAGCAACTAAGCCCGTGTGCCACAACTACTGAGCCCGTGTGCCACAACTACCGAAGCCCGTGTACCTAGAACCTGTGCTCCACAACAAGAGAAGACAGCACAATGAGAAGCCCACACACGGCAACGAAGAGTAGCCCCTGCTCGTCACAGCTAGAGAAAGCCCGTATGCAGCAATAAAGCCAAAAATAAATTTAAAATAATAATAATAATAATTGTGGTAAATGTTATAGAGGAAAATCCATCTATGTCCATCTATCTATCTAGACTTATTTACTAGTTATCTTCTCTAAAAGGGAGGGTACCATATTTTTTTTGTTGTTCACCACCTAAAACCCTGACGTATTCTAGAGTCTCTGTGCATTGGAATGACCTATGCAGGTTTTTAAAAATCCCACTTTGCAGGCCAAACCCTGAAAGAGTTCCATCAGAGGGAGGGAAACCCAGGCATCTGTGTGTTTTAAAGCTCTATTCCAATGTGCAGCTAAGACTGACAAACCACTATTACCTAAGGAGAAACATCAATGTAAATTGCCACGGCAAGCCCATATTTTTTCATGTTAAAATATGCTAGATAATTTTAACAGTCCATTGCACAGCCACACTGTAAGCAGCACTGTAGGTTATGAAAGCCATTGAAATATTAGGATCAACTCCAGCACCCTCAAAGGGGTTAGGGGTGCGGCAATAGAAATATTGACTGTGCAAAACAGCATTTTTGCTGTATGTGCCACGTTCGCGTACTGGCCTATGAATGGACTGAATTCAGAAACGAAACACTCCTCTTTTCAATGAGCCTAGCAGTTTGCCAGTGATGAGTACAAAAGCTGGGGAAAGGTTTTATGCTCATTCACAGTCGGAGCTAAGCTGGTGGGATCATATCTCTCGAAAGCGTGGCTAGAGGCCATTAAAAACACGGAGACTGAAAGCTTGATGCCTCCTAGACATCCACTGAAAGTGAGTGGGTGAGTCAAGGCAAATGCAGCCACCTGCCTGTAAGACATGTATTTAGAGAAAGGATTTATGCAAAGCATCTCGTTGTCTTTTGCTGTGGACACCCACTTGGTCTCCAAAGCCAGGAATTGGTGAGCTTTGGGTGGGCAGCTCAAAGGTGGGTTACAGTACTCTGAGCAGGAAGCCACAGTTGGGGTGGGGGACAAAGATTTGGGGTCACAAGAGACTGATCTGAGACGTTGCTTTTGGTAATCATGTGCCCGTTACCTGTCCTCTGAGTCTCAAATCTTCTCAATTTTATAACTAACAATATTTACCTAGAAGGACTGTCTTAAGGGTCAGCTGTAAGGCCCTGTATAAATGATGTTCGTTAGCATCGCTTTGTGCCTTACAGCAGTAATCACGCTGCTCCAATTTTCCTTTTATACAATGAGGGTGAGACCCACCTGCTTTACCAGAACATTATATAGATGACTAAGTAACGTCATTCCTCCGTTTTTGTAAAACAAACAAACAAACAAACAAAAAACAACCTAAGAAACACTACATTTTGTCGAATTATTCCATAAAGATCATTTGTGAATGGACCAAAATCATAAACTAAGCACAAGTTCCAGCCTTCCTTTCCTTCCTGAAACTCTAAAAATAACAGAATTAAAAAAAAAAAAACCTAACAAAGTCTGAGGAGATATTATTCATATAGTGAAAAATGGGAAACATTTTTATGATTAAATAATATATGACATATTCACATAGTGGAAAACTATGTAGTCAGTAAAATGTTTCTGGGAAAGTTTCAATGACATAAAAAGTGCTCTTATAAAATGTGAAATGGAAAAAACAGGATTAAAAACTATATATGCAATAAAGTCCCAATTAAGTGAAAGCAAATAAATAATTATAAAAGCACAGGAAAAACAGATGGGAATTTACTCAATCTTAGTCATTTAAAAAAAAACTCTAGGTTTTTCTTTTTAATATTTTACTGCATTAAAAACCTTTTTTTCAATTAGTATGTGTCAGTTTTACATTAAAATTATTCCATCGAAGCACTAGAAATAAAAGAACTGTGTTATCTTTGGAAGAAAAATAGCACCTTGCTCAAATCATCACAGACAATCCCTCTCACTCACTTACTCACTCAGTTGACAGACAGTCACACAACACGTGATTTTTCTGAGCATTTCCTCCATGTCTCCGAAAACTGATCACCAGGCTCCAAAGTGCCTGAAACGCCACTGGGGCAGGTGGAACGTGCCTTCTGTCTAGATTAACTTTGTAGTAACATGACATGAATGTTTGAGATAACAAGCAAATGTCTGTCCCAGAGAGAAAAGTTTTAATATTTTTACCACTCTCAATCATTTAACTTTATGTGTAAATCAGAACTTTCTGATTTTTTTTTACATAAATCAGATAGGCCTTGGCCCAGGACCTATTTGCCTATAAAATTAGTGTCATTTGCAAAATCTGAAATAGTGACCTCCTGCTCCATGGAAGTGTTTTCCTACTCTCCTCGGGTCCTATCATCCCAAGACCCACTATTTTGTTTTAAGAGCGGTGCAAGAGAGAACTAGGGACAATAGAATGCAGAGTAGCTAACCTGGGGGAGAAGTTGTTTACCAAGATAGTTCATTTCTTTCCTGCATGGACTATCCAGAACCACGAAGAACACATGAATTCTGAAAGGCAACATTTTGACTCAGAAAGGTATCCTAGGGTAACCTTTTGGATTGGGTTCTCAGCATCCTCTTCCCATTTGGAGTGCCTGCTGATGCCTCTTTTGTAGCTGCATCCAGTTTTCCAAGCCCTGTATTTCCGCCACTCAACACACATAATGGTTAAATCCAGAAGGTGAATCAGATGCTCCTGTTGTCCTCAAGATCCTGCTCAGGTACCACCAGGATGTCTAATTGCCCTGCCCCATCTTTGAGGGAATTTGCAGAGCACTTCCACAACCCAAGGGCCAGCCCCTTCTATAACGTTTATAATGTTCTCCCAGCATAATTCTTTTACAATGAGCCCCTTGACAATTCTGATTATGAACTTAGTCCATACTAATCTGATCCAGCATTTCAATAAGGATGGCTAAAAAGCTGATGAGCATGACACCTGTCCTTCTCCCGGCCCAGCTGATAACCCAGATCTAGCAGCTGAATAGAAGCTAATGAAATTGTTTTGTATAATAATCTTATCCTTGGTGTTATCTTATTTTCCTACATCTATTTTCCCTTCACTTTGATTTACATATCCACTTATTTTTAATATATTTTATAGTCATTTATAAGCTATTTCAAATCTTTGGGGAAAGAAGGAAAGTATATGAACATTTATTTATTGACATAAACGTTTCATCCAAGTCACTGGACAGAAGCCAGAGCTTCACAGTACCTTTTGTGATCATTGACCTCAATCCAACAAATCGGACTGCTGTATACTCGTAGAAAGAAAATAGATTGTCGTTTCAGAGAGAAATGGCTTCAAATGCTGTCTCCTCAATGTGCAAATCTGGAAGCACTTATTCTCTTTGAGGCTTGGTTAATAAACACAATATAAAGCTGGGTAAAACAATGCATCTATGATTAAAATAATTTCTGAGATATTAACCTGTTGATTTCCTCAGAATTTCCTTAGTAATCTTGGCTTTCCCATCTCCACCCCTCCCTGCCCTGAGGATGTTCTATGCTTCTCCGGGTAATATTATGGCAAAATGGATAGAGAAAGTGAAAAATCAGCTCTTAGCTTTTGAGTTTCAAAATGAACTATTGTAACTCATGGCAGAGGTAAAAGTACGAGAGGAAGGGATTTGGAGACCCAAACTTCAAGACCCTAATAGGCCAGGGCATAATATTTTTGCCTAAAATAATAGATTAGGAAAATGTAAATGATGTGATCATGAATCTCCTCTTTGTAGAAGAGATGAGAATCCTAAGGATTGGAAGGAGAGAGAAGCAAAATGGGAAAGCAAGACTGAGATCATGGTGAAGATCTTTAATAGGAAACCATGAAGTCTATTCTAGACAGACCAAGAACAATGGTGAAGATAGAGAGGCAAGAACCAGAGGCAAAGTAGAGCCTCTGTTTCTGAGATCTGAAGAACCCACAGTGGTACACCAGCAGAGTCCCGCCGCATGGTCTCTGTACTGGAGCAGTAGAAACCGTGTGTCTAGGGAATTCCCTGATGGTCCAGTGGTTAGGGATCCACACTTTCACTGCAGGGGGCACCAGTCCCTGGTTGGGGAACTAAGATCCTGCATGCCGTGACTCGTGGTCAAAAAAAAAAAAAAAAAAAAAAGAAACTCTGTGCCTAGGCAGACAGAGCCTGAGCCAGCCCCGCTGAGAGCATCTAAAAGATTCCTCCCCTTCCTTGAGAAAAGTTCTAAGTGGCCAACGAAGGGTGGTGGACCTAGAGAGGTCTTGTGGCCAAATTAAGGAAGACCCAGGTTGATTCTCTCTCTATGTACCCACTACCTTGAGACTGTTGTTAACTCCCAGGGTTTGCAAATATTAATAAAAGGCTGTGTAGTGTAGCGATTAAAAGCATGAGTGTCTTCGGACCAGTCCACCTGGTCAAAATCCTAGCCCTGCCTTGCACTAGCTAAGAGATATTAGATAACATTCTTTGCCTTTCTGTGCCTTGGTTTTCTCATCTGTATAATAGGAAACACAATAACACATACCTCATAGGGCTGCTGAGAGAATTAAATACATTATTATATCTAAAACCTTAGAACAGTGCCAAGCCCAGAATAAGTACCTTATGTGTTAACAAAATAATGGTTATTAGCATTCCTATTATTACTACTATTATTTTATGTTTTCTATTATACAACTTCCCTTTCTTTCCTGCCTTCTTTACTTGACAAACTCTGATGTATCCTTCCAAACTGTAATTGCATCTGCCCCCAACTGGCAGCCCTCATCAGAGCCACATGACAAGAAGAGAAGCAAGTCTCTAAAAGAAGGGAGAGGCATGTGGCTTAAGCTGGGCCAACTGGAGGATTGCTTTTAAATATAAGATATCCATGGATTAGAAATATGGAGGTTGATGAAGATTTTATTAGCAAGAGCAGCTTTACTGGAGAAAAGGTGATAGGGAAGAAACCAGGTTGTTTTGTGTTCGGGACTGAATGGGAGGGAAGTCTGTGGAAACGGCATTTGCAGATTCCTTGTTCAAGATGTGTAACTGTGAAGGGAAAGAGAGATTAAGTCCTTGCAGTCATGGAGATAGAGAAATTGGGAAGCTGTGATTTTACATGAGTTGCACATGTGGATGTTGAATTTACCCTGGACAATGGAAGGAATCCACGTCCTTGATGAATATGTGAAAACAGCCAGGACACCAGGGGTCCAACTAGATGAGAGAATCAGTGAAAGATAATTTTTGCATAAAAATGGTGTTGTGGAAGTAACAGAGCTCACATTCAAATGCTGGCTCCTGAGTTGGACAGAGTTTCAGAGCAGAAGTACATTCAGGCCACATGAGCAGGCCTAGTGTTATGGGGTGAGTTTTGTCCCCCCAAATTCATATGCTGAAGCCCTAGTCCTCAGTACCTAAGAACGTGACTCTTTTTGGAGATGTAGTCTCCAAATATAAAGAGGTAATTAAGTGAAAATGGGTTCCTTAGGGTAGGCCCTAATCCACCATGACTTATCCCTTATAAGAAGAGATAAGTAGGACACCAACAGCACAGACAGAGGGACAACCATGTGAGGACACAGCGAGAAGGGAGCCACTGGAAAGCCAAGGAGAGAAGCCTCAGAAGAAAACAAACCTGCTGACACCTTGATCTTGGACTTCCAGCACCCAGAATTGTGAGAAGATACATTTCTCTTATGTAAACCACCAGTCTGTGATATTTTGTTCCGACAGCCCTAGCAAACTGATACACACGGGTAGAGTTAACCAGGACAGGAAGTTTGATCAAGGCAGGAGGAATCAAGGCCTGTGATGACCATCTCCTAGGGGAGTAGGCCCACGCACAAAGAAACATTCAGGTGGACTATTGGTCCCAGGCGAGTCTTCTGGATGTGCTCGTGTAAAGAGAATATTCTATATGGGAAGAAGAGGCAAGTAGGAAGGAGCTTCCCCTCTTTAGGTGCTGGTGGGGACAACAGAAGCCTGGGTCCTTGAGTGGCACTTCTGAGTAATTAGAGAAATACCTTCATTCCCAGGACACACAGAACTGCGTAATTAGCAAAGCCTCTCAAGACTCAGAGTAAGACATTGGATCCAAGTGGGGAAGGCTAAACTAGCGAGGATAAAAGCCACGTTGAGTCAGGAGACCCACAAGCTCTTGCTGGAGCTCTGTTGGTTCCCATGGTTCCTGCCACTCCTGAAATCTTGCTGACACGGCATCATTGCCTGATGAATACTCTGAGCTCGAAACTATGACCCGAAATTCCAGATACCCTGTAGCCATGAGCACCCATGCCTGCCTGAACCTTAAGGGGCCTAGCCAGGTGCAGCACCCTAATCCATGCCAACCATATCCCAGTAAGGGTGGATAGCACTTACTGCAGGAAACTTCCATAAGGACCTAACTCAGACGACTTGTGCTGGAATATCACCATCACTTGGTGTCCCTTTCTCAGCACTCCTAGAAAGACACACTATGTAAAACAGAAGCTCCTTGGATTTTCCCTCTTACAATAACTCTGATGTCAGAGGGTGGAACAGAGCTTGATGAACAGAGGAAATATAATTACCAATGGTCACAAGGTCTTAGAAGTCGCCATGGACCTCAGGGTATCTGCACCATGATAAAGCCACAATCACAGGGAGGTACATGGGAGATCTCTGATGCCAGGAACCTGTAGGCCTCTGTGTCATTCTCTGTTGATCTGTGAGTTGTTCCAAGCCGGGGTTTTAAGTATTTTTCTTCTCCCGATCGTCAACTCACCCGTTCCCATGCACTCTTGGTTTCTGCTGCCTACCTTTCCCATTCTTAATTTGACTAAATTGTTTTAAACTTTCTCCATCAGTATCTAACATCTTAGAGCTTATGTACTGATTAACGTGCTTGCAATCTTTCAAATATTTCTAGTCTATCAACTCAATAAATGATCCAAAAGAGAGTAGATTTTTTTAAAAGTATATCCTTTTCAATAAGATCAAAGTCAAACCACAATGCAACTTAAAAAATGTTTACAGTAAAATAGAGCAATTCTTCCTGGTACTTCGCTTCTCTTCTTCATTGCTGATGATATTCACTTATTTGACAGAGTTTTGCAGAAAGAATTAGGAGAAAATGTGAACCAGAGCCCCTGCTTGTGGTCTCACTGCCTTGTTCATCTCCTCAACTTGCTGAGACAGAAGGAGAAATCAGGGGAGGGGTGGGTGAAGAAGACACAGGGCATGAGGAGAGACAAAGAGAGGAGAAGAGATAGAGAAGCAGAGAGAGACAGAGAGAAGGGAAATGGCGAGGGAATAAATATATTAGGTAGTAACATATGGGAACCCAAAGAGGCAGAAACCAGGCATTAAAACTTTTATTTTATCTCATATTTACTTGCTAAAATATAAGCATAGAGATCAGATGCTTTTAATGGGGGTGTGTGCGTGCCATTTTCAGCCAGGATAGATAAGTCTTCGGAGCACTTAGCAGCAGGCTAAACAAATTGTCTTAACTGCCTTGAATGCACTGAGCAAACTTGCCATTTTTATTCATGGGCCTCTGAGCCATGGCTCCCAATGGATCCATGAAGATTAAATAAATTATGTCTCCAATCGTTAGTGAGCCCCACTCTCTTTTTCATGGCGAAAGTGGAGCCTGCATGCTGTGGACAGAATCTCGGCTTTCTAATGGGCAGGAAAAGAGTTTGTCTTTGCTCTGCGAGGGGCCTAGGCAGAA
Organism: Physeter macrocephalus; assembly: GCF_002837175.3. Lineage (NCBI taxonomy): Eukaryota > Metazoa > Chordata > Mammalia > Artiodactyla > Physeteridae > Physeter > Physeter macrocephalus. The sequence continues at coordinate 26,781,165 of NC_041223.1, read as the reverse complement.
GACTGAAGATGGTGCCTGGGTCCAACGCAGCCTATCCAGCTGACGGAGCATGGCCAGGGCATAGGAAAGGGCATGAGGGCCATCTTGCCCACTGGGGTCCTTTAGCTGAAAGGGTGACTTCAAGCAGTAATGCTCCTTCTTCTCTGGCAGCCAAGGTTCTGCTTCAACTGCAAAAGGAGAGAGAAATGGAGGGGAGCTCTTCCGTGTGTCTCACGGGACATGCTTTCCTAGAGAGGAGAAGAATAAAAGCTTGCCTAATGTCGCCAGGAAAGATGTCCAACCCCTACAAAAACCCAAAGTGCCTTTCCTTACAGTGATCCGCAGCTTCATTGTCACTCCAGACCAAGGCCCTCCAGGCATCTGCCCCATCCCTTCGTTCTGGTGATGACCTCAAGCCTGGACCAACCATCGAGGTCAGCAGGGAAATGGGAAATCTATCCTGAAAACTGTCACTTTCCTCTGCGCTCTCCCCCCACCTCCGTATTCCTCCCCAAGGTTTGTTCTTCTGTTAGATGTCAAGTTGATGATTCTAAATCCCAGATGTGTCATGCTCAGTTAGTGAATAACAGACTGTCAAATAGAGCAATAAATCTTCTTGCTCGGTGACTGCTGTGCAGGGCCGCCATGCCAAAGCACTCACTAATTCTGTGTGATGAGTGAAGCTGGCGGCAGCCGCATGTTTCCCAGGGACTGGTATCAAGGTGCAGACATATTGAGATGGGATGATTCCTGGATCGGGCCTGCTTTTCTGGCCCCTCACTTCATGACGGGAAATCCAAAGGCAGCCGGCCCTGTGAACACTGCTAATTATGTTGGCTTACTGCCTCTTTGGAATCTCTCTCGTTCCTGAGATTCTAACAACTTTTTCAGAGAATAGCATGGTCCTGGCAAACTGGTGGTTTGGATTATCGTGTGAGGGTGTCTTTTAATGTTGGGATTCCTGCATTTTTCTTTATCAGATGGTAAGAGGCGGGGCTTTTCTGTAATCAGCCAGAACATTGGGGATCTCTGTTTTCCCCTTTTAGGTTCACTCCCTTAGCCATTCCTCTGGACAGAAAGCATTGAGTTGGTTTCATCAGGACCAGGCAATAGAATAGAATGGATTCCTGGGATCCAGCCAACAATATCGCTAGCCTCATAGCTGTTCTAGAGAGCTGTATTTTTCCTTATTCGAGGTGAGATTGTCTCCAGGGAAGGGACACAGAAGTCACCTATTTCCACTAAGTGAACATGACCCAAAGTGGTGACAGGATGGGAACTTTGTGCATATCCACGCTGTAAGAAATATGTAGGGCTCTTATGTCCCTGGGGGTATGATATCTTTGACTCAATGGCTAAGAGCAGAGAGTCTAAACAGACTGCTGGGATTCGCATCCTGCTTCTGCTGTACGACCCTGAGCATGTTACTTAAATACTTTGTGCCTCAATTTCCATAGCATAATATTAGCACTCACTACATAAAGCCAGTGGCGAACCAAATGACGTTATGCCTGCAAAGTGCTTAACACTGTGTCTGGGATGTAGTCAGTGTTCAGAACGTGATAGGAATTATTAGTACAATAATACTGATGACCAGGGTTTCAGTATTTAAGGTTCATTGCTGCTCCTGGCTTATTATTTTACCTTTGACAATCATTTACTACTCCTCTGTGTGTGTTCTGTTTATAAAATCAGCATTTCTATCAGAATTGTGAGATATAAAACTGGGATTTGACTGTGTTCACTTTTGAAGAAATTCAGCAACTTATCATGTCTAGGCATTGTTTAGCTGGAGGCAAGTATGAAGAAATCCCTTTATGTCCTCTTAGTCTGTTTGTCATTTGTTTTTTTTCCAACTCCTAGAATAAGAGAATCATATCATGGGAGGGGTGTTGAGGCTGAAATATTTAGAAATAGCATTGATATTTATCTCATCCAGTAAGGTAAAAGTTTTGGTGTAGACAGGGAAATTAACACCCAAGTATAGGTTTTTCTAATCATTGACTTTATAATTTACTTGGGTCCCACAGAAGCTACTACACGTGAACCAAAATATATTTGTACCTTCTCAGTTTGACTTCCTGGCAAATCCCTGGTGATTTACTTTGTAAATGGGGCCAGAATTTGTCCTATTTAGGTAAAAATCCTCAGTTTTCACATAGAAACTATTAGATTGCCAAATTATCCCCATCTCCAGCTCAAGTATTAAGTGTGTTGCTTCTAAAACCATAGACTATTTCCTCCATGGAAAATGTTATTTGCCCCCATAAACTCTTTCATGGTTAACAATCCAGAATATACCTTCTGTAGATTCCACGATGAACTGATTACTGAAAGGAATTGGTTAAATGCAAAATCCCAAAGATGTCATCTACTTTGTGTTTTTCTTGAAGCCTAGATTGTCTCCTAGTTTTCGATTTTCTATCATGACAGTCTATGGAAAAGCAATTATTTTTAAAAGATGCCTTAGCGCAGGCTAATCTCTATCTGCCAAGTGGAATTCAACGCTGGTGCTTGTATGTGGGTGGCTTGTGATCACAAAATTAAATAATTCTTACATTAAAAGAGCTCTCAGTGTGACTTCTTTTAGAGGAGGCCTGAACAGTGACAGAAAAGAGTTCTGACTCTCTCACTTATAACTGGGTGACCCTGGAAAGTCACTTAACTTCTCTGAATCTCAGCTTTTTCCTTTGTGAAATGAGATGATAAAATGTGGCAATAAGCCAAGCTAATGTGCATAAGGTCCAGGCACAAAGTAGTAACTCAAAAAATAATAACTATTATGAGGCTTGTTATTCAGCGAACAAGCAACTTTAGAGACATAGAAGAAGTTATGTCAAGACAATGACCCAGTAATAAATGAAGCAATTTACTGATTCAGATGTTCAGTGTTCAAGTAACCACACGTGGATTGCTTATTTAATGGGTTTACAAGGTTTATGTTGAATAAGGCCCCTGGTTTCAACATATTTGATCAGGGCGAAAAGGCATTAAAAAATTTAGCAACATACCTCTTCCAACATTAGGTTCCCCAAATCTTTAGAAGCTACGTTGTCGAAGAGAGAGACTTCTCCTTACATGATGTGTAAACTATTCCTCGTGTCGGTCTTTTGGTACTCACAGTAAGATGAGCTCCTTGCTTTTCTCAAAACCCCGACCCTGGTTTTTTGTTTTGTTTTGTTTTTGGGTGAGGATGAAGTTTATCTTTCTCCTTGTTACATTCTTCTTATTTTAATACTTCAGGTGTACCATTGCCATATTGTAGTACAGAGCTATTAGAGAGGTTTCATAGGTGGAGGAGAGAAATGACAAAGAGAAGAGCTGACATTGGATCAGACTGACAATCAAAGGCAAGAGAAAAGTCCATTTCAAAGCCATTTAGTGCCAAGAGAACTAGAGCTCTGAGACCAAAGATGAGTCCTTAATATAACATGAAAGTTTTACAGTGAATTATTGTTATATATTATACTCAAAAAGGGAATTGTTTTAAAAAATCAAGAGAAAATTATACCTAGGAATTTCTACAAGCTATAAATTTTATTCTAAATGTGTGTCTTTTAGAAAACATTAATTGGTCTTTAATACATCTTTATGCACAGATGCTTAAATAAAAATTTCTGTTGGCTGGAACAAATTGTCCAACTCTATGTCTGATGATTAATTGATAAATTAATGAATAATTTAGCTGTTCAAGTCCGTAAGGACATAATCAAGGTACAATGCCTGCTCAGTAGAAATGTATCTCAGCCTCATCAGCACTGTTACTCTTATAAATTAAAACCAACAGAGAAATCATCAGAAACCTCCAACAGCTCTTTAGAACTGAGGCTGAGGAGGAAATGCCAACCATTGGGAGTCACTAAACCACCTGGATCGTTACTGCCATCCTGAGCTACCACCTGGCCTAGCCAATCTTCATTGTCTATCTTGACTAAGAGACTGTTTGCTTCGTTGTGGTACCGCTGGAAGACACAGCTAATGCTCAGTCCATATATATTTTAGAAATCAATTAAGCAACCTATTTTTAGCTTGATAGCATCCGTTTTGGGCTCTGGCTTGACCTTTTCTCTTTTCAAGACCCAGCATCTGTGAAGTCTTAACTGCACTCTCCCATTCTGCATTCACACCCTCACTAGAGTCTCCCCAGCTGGTGCTTGTGATTCTCTACAGCCCTCTTTTTCATTCGACTTTTTAAAAAGTTGTTTATGTGTCAACATCCTTCTCCACCCTGGAATCCAGGACAAGCTGAGAATTCAGGGGGCAATGGAGGAACCCAGACCCTGGTGAGCCTGAGCTATGGTCATCATCTCAATACCTTTATTTAATTTAAAAAGCGACACCCAGTTGGGCTTCCCTGGTGGCGCAGTGGTTGAGGGTCCGCCTGCCAATGCAGGGGACACAGGTTCGTGCCCCGTTCCGGGAGGATCCCACATGCCGCGGAGCGGCTGGGCCCGTGGGCCATGGCCGCTGAGCCTGCGCGTCCGGAGCCTGTGCTCCGCTACGGGAGAGGCCACAAGAGTGAGAGGGCCGCGTACCGCAAAAAAAAAAAAAAAGCGACACCCCGTCAAATGGTATCAGTATCTCCACTCTTCGTGGAGGTGAAATTCCTTTTTTTTTTTTTTTTTTTCTTCCTCATCTCACCACAGGACTCAGCCACTTCGTGATGTGGGATGCCAAGCTGTCCCAACACTGGCAAGGTTAATTCCCACGAATTAGTGATATATGTTTGTACAAGTGTCAGTGGGAATTGTTTAAAAAAAAGGATCAGCTTTTCAGTTGGTAGATAGATTTTTAGATTTAGATTTAATTCAGGTTTCAGCAAATTTGTAGAGAATCCTATCAGTCTGTAATTCCATGTAAAAATCTCATGGGCAGGTTTATAATATTAAATATTTGGGGAGCCTAGAAGTCCACAAAGAACAATGCAGATCTCTGTGATTTAAATTTTTTTAATATGTTAAAATTAGAATAATTTTATCTTCTGCATGCTTGTTTATTAAGAATGTGGAAATAAGGGGTGGAAATCTCTGTATGTTCAATGTCGTTCCCTTGGAAATTTAACTTGGAACTATGTAACAACCTAGAGATCACTCAATTTCTCAATTCTGGCTCCATTTCAGCCTTGATGACTTGCCCAGATTTACACAATTTCTACTTTACAAACTCTTGTTTATTCAACATCGTGGCTTCTTTTTGCCTTTGGAGAAAATCAGAAGTAAAAGGAAGATGTGCTCTCAAGAAGGAGTAATTTTAAATGAAGAAAGCCAAAACAAGTATCTTTCCAAATTCCAACTGCAACCAGTGTTTATAACCTTCTCTCCCTCAAAGTCTATTACTAAATGTAAATATTGCAAAACCCGGCTTACTTAAGTTTAATCTTCTCAGTTCCCTTGACCTTATAAGACAACAGGAATAAGAGAATTCATTCAATTATTCATGGTGAACGTAAATAATTGGAGGGGGGAAAAACCTTCCATTAAGAGAAAACTCATCAAATAAGTCCCTATTATTCAGTGCCGTTAAAAAATATGACCTAGGTTTCAGCACAGGAGGTGACTGTAATATATTTTCTACCTCTGACCTCATCTTCCACCACACTCTCCATTGCTCTCAGTGCTTAGGTCACACTAGTCTTCTTTCTGTCCCTCAAACATGCTACACTTGTTGCTACCTCAGGGCCTTTGCATCTGCTCTTGCCTCTGTTTGGGATACTCTTCCCTAAGATTGCCTTTTCCTCATCATTCTCATTAGCTTTCTACCCTTTCTTCACGGCATTTCCTCTTCAGAAATTACTTTAATATGTATGCTCACTTATAAACTGTATTGACTGTCTTCTGCCTTCAGAAAATGTTATCTGGGGTCAGGGGCTTGGTCAACTTTGTCCACCACTGTATCCCCCAGTGCTTGGAAAAACCATCTGGCAGGGAATAGCTACTTGACTGATACTTGTGGATACATTAATAAAGGAAGCAATGAATATGACCTTGGGTCAGTTGCTTTAGTTTCCTTGGTTTCCTCATTAGTAAAACAAGGATAAATAGCACCTATGCATGATAATGTTATAAAAATTAAATAAGAAAATAACTATGAAATCTAGTACAGTGCCTAGCACATAGCAGCTGTTTGATAAATGTTAGTTCCTTTCCCATTTCCTCTCCTGATTTCTCAGTTGAGCCCCGTAGCTTCGCATGGAATAGAAGAGTTCCTCCCTCCCTCCATCTTAAAGCTACTCTTGTAGTAAACATAAACCTCATTCCACAAGTTTAGGGATGCAAGGATATGAGGTATTTTTAATATTTAATTTAATTCAATTTTAAAATTCAGTTTAATTTTTATTCTGAGCCTACATTTCTGCTGGTGGCATAGATTTATCTCAGTTAATGGAAGTTTTATTTAATTAATTTAATAAATGCTCCTTACTGGGGACTTCCCTGGTGGTCCAGTGGCTAAGACTCCATGCTCCCAATGCAGGGGGCCTGGGTTCAGTCCCTGGTCAGGGAACTAGATCTCACATGCTGCAACTAAAGATCCCGCATGCAGCAATGAAGATCCCGCGTGCTGCAACTAAGACCCTATGCAGCCAAATAAATAAATAAACATTTTTAAAAATACTACTAATTAATACTACTACACAGTCCATCTTTTTCCTGTTTATTTGTAGTTCCCTTATATTCACAGGTTACTCTCTGAGCTCTCGTTTCGGTTCTTTTGGCCTATTAGTCTGTTCTTGAGCGAATACCATATATCTTAGAATGAGTTCATTAGATCCCAATGGAAGTTTTAAACCCTCCTTTTTTCCCTGGGCTGTGTTTCAATTTCAAGGAACTTACAGAGTGCTAAAACTGGTAGGGGGCAATTAATCCCTGGTGTTATCACTCTCCACCAACACATCCTCTTGTCCATCTACTGCAAACTGGAAAGATTCCAGGGGCGTTTGGGAAGGGGAACAGACAAGGCTTGCTAATAGATTTATATGAAGGATTATGGAAGGGGAAGAATACAGAACGGTTCCTTTATTTAGCTTTAGTAACTGAATATACAATGTTGTCATTTGCTGTAACGGGGAAGAAAGAAGAAAGAAAAATGAGGAACTTAATTCTAGATATATTAAATTAGAAACGCTTCTGTGACAGCCAAGTCGAGCTATCCAGTAGGTGATTGTTGCTACATAACTAGAGTCTGGAGCTCATGGAAGAGATGCAGCCTGGACGAGTACCACCAAAAGGAAACATGCATCTGAGAGAATAAACAAGTCCATAGTGACAAGTACAATATCGAGATGAATTTTTCAAATAAATATTTATATGGTTTTTCAAATCATCCAAAGCAAGAGACCCTATCGATGACCCACTTTCATTAGTCTTATGCGACGAACTGGTGGCACCCTGCCCAGCCTCTGACTCAGGACTGTCTTTGCTTCCCCTGATGATAAGTAGGGGAGACCCCTGAGCCCTGCAGCGCCCCACCTCCACTCATCCGGTGTGTGCTTCTCAACCCGCACTGAACCCTCACGTCGGTGATTTACATAGTCAATGTGTGTTCTCACACCAAAATCAAATAAAGGTACTGAATGTTAAAACTTCTAAATGCCGGATTATGAAACTCTGTCTTGCCAGGTCCACCTCAAAGTGGCAAGCCGGGAAACATCCTTCATGCACAGTGTCTGAAGGTCAAGGCAAGAGGGAAATGGAGGAAACTCTAACCCCAGGACTAGGACACCCTCAAGAGTTAAACTCAGAGAAGCCCTTCGCAAAGCCCCAAGGGGGAAGGTAGAGAATTTTCTCACCCCTGACTTCTGTAGATCAGCTAAGTGGGCTCATTGTGCATAAGCTAAGGAATATGGCCACATTATGGGTTGCCTAAGATTCTCTGGATTATAACAAACTGAGTGATTGATGTCTTTTGCCCTTTCCCTGGCCACATGCTCCTCCACCTCCTTCTAGAAGGACTTTCCTGGGCTAACTCGAGACAGGAGAGTGACCATGGTTTGTGCTCTGGAAAGAATTCTTCTTCCAAATGGAATCCTGGTGTCAAGAGTACATGGGTGGGCATTTGTCTTCTATTTTTCTCCCCCTGGATCAGCCTAGGATGAGAATTATAATAGAGGGAAGACAAAATACATTGGTTTATGGTCAATTCAGATGCAATCTGTTAGTATAAATAATGGCAAAATGTGATGGAAAAGCCATCTGTCACTTTAAGGCAAACATACAGTTACTTTGAAGAAGAGACTCAGGAAGAATAAATTTATCCCAAGACTCTAAAGCTTGAAAAACATTTGAGGAAAAGCAGCTGAGTTTTTCGCACCCAGAGGATAAATCACGATATCATGATTCCAGGTCTTTGTTTTGTTTAGTTTTTCTATCACAGAGGATCATCTGGTTTAGAGCTTGTACCCTTGTGATCCTTCTGGTTTCACCAGCCTTATTTGAGCAAGTATCATTTTTAGTGAGGCAGCATCTGGCCAGGTACTTTGTTTGCTATTGTGTGCCTATGCATACGTGTGTTTGCTGTATGTAATACACACACACACATACACATCTTTTCAGTTCTGAATCCAAACCTTCTCTGTAAATTAAGAGGGCCTAGAGAGTTGGAAACATAAAAGCAGCAAAAGGCTGGAACTCGCAGCAACTGTTTCAAGCTGCATATGATATAACACTGGATTAGAATGTCATTCCCTAACTGACAGGTCATTTAGCGTCTTGGAAGAGACTGTTTTCACACCGCGGAGCTCTCACAGGGGATTTCCGTGTGGACTCCTTATAGTCAGAGCTATTTTTCACCCAATTTGTTTCCAAATGATGTCTAACCTGAGGTCTTCCCACGGAGAGAAGTTTAAGTCATGATTAATGAGGAGTGTCTGGCCAGGCCCACCTGGGAAATGGCCCATCTGCAAACTCAGGTAAGAAGGGGAGGCATACAAGGCATCAGCCTGTGAACAGCAGGCAGCTTCTCGGGCTTGGGGCTGCCTCGCAGCAGTGGCAAGGTGCTGGGTATCAGCCACAGAATGTTTCAGGAGGCGCTCAAGAGTGTCACCCTTGCTGTTTTTTTCCTGAGATATTCAGTGGGGAAGTGCTCTCAGCCTTGGTATTAGAAGAAACGTTTCCTGTTCCTCAAGTTCCTTTATTCTCCTCCAAGCTTTCACACGTATGTACGGCCATCAAACCAAACAGACGTGTACACAGAGATAGAGCTTTGTCTCAAAGGATGAGATTATCGAGCAAGCAGGAATTAGATTTGTAGTACCCTGGCCTATTTGGACCTGGTGCATGAATATATGATCATTTTAAAATTCCATGTACCTAAAATAAACTGCTCTTTGTTATCTTCAAATGTACCTGGTATTTATTTGCAAATGAATGTTTTTCCTTGTGAAATAATTCCTGGAATGTATTTGTTTTTTACCAGCTCAGTGAGTAGTATCAGTTCTCTAACAACTTGAACACTGTAGAATCTTTGGAAAGGGAGATCCTTTCAGTAAAGGAATAGAATAATAAAAATATGCAGAATATAAAGCCACATTGGTCTGAGACAAAATTATATAACTGGATAAGGAATTCCAAAATTTTAAAAAATAGCGAGCTGACCAAATGAGTAAGTGGGTAGAACATAGTCCTTCTTTGTAACCAAGCTCGTTCCTCCTCTCATTGAATATGCACATTCTAGGCTCTCTCTAGATTGTCATTAAATATCATCCCACAATTCTGTCTGTCAGGACTAAAATCTAACTGATCCAACAGTCTCCAAATAAAACAGATTGTTTGCTAGGAACATTTATGACCCATAAAGAGTGAGAGTTTATCCTGGCAAAACATTCCTTCTTGTAAACAACCAACATCCCCTGAATCTCCCTAGCTGACTTTGCATCCATCTCTTTTTTGCTTGGCATTTGGCTTCATCCAAAACTTCTTTGATGGCATTTTGCAACCAACTGTTGTGCAAAAGACGCTCTCCATTGAGTTGGTTCTACATTCAGACACCAAAACAATCCCCCACTTTCTTTAACTACTTCTGTTGCCAGCAACATGTTTACCATGATTTAGATGTCTATTATACGCATGAATGACTTGTCTACTTAATTTCATCACAAAAATGAACCCTCATAAGTGGCACAGATGCTGGTATGATGGTAATCAAATTAGTTTTTGGACAGGTTTATGCCCACTTGCTGTCAGTTAAGCTCTCTTTGGCTATCTTCACTCCTGATACAGTTTTGATGGTGATTAATGGCTCCATTAATACACAGTTTGTGTTATGATAGACCTAACATTATGGTCTCATTTGCTGACCACAGATGACAATACATTTGCGAAGATTCAGGTCCACAGCATACGAGTTATACATCGAGTGTCCAAATCTTACTTTCTTGGGCCTAGTGTACATATATATATAGAGAGAGAGAGAGAGCGCGAGAGAGAGAGAGAGCGAGAGAGAGAGCGAGAGAGCGAGAGAGAGAGAGCCGATCACTTTAGATAGCACCCTATTTATGCCAAAACTCTTTTTTTTTAAAGTTAATACTCCTCTCTATGATCTTTCTCTTTCCTTTTCTTTGTTACAGGGATGTTGTCCCCCTAAGTTATTCTCGCTAACCCCATTTCCCCTTTGTATCCTTTTCACGCCTACTCTTACTTGCTTCGACTTCTAAATTCTTAAAATTTTGCTGTATATAAACTTTCAAATATTTTTGTTTAATTTTTTAATTTTTTGACTGCTTGAATAATTTTCCAAAAATCTCTAATTATATCTTTTGATAATCATTATCTTTAACGTTTTTCTTCCAGAGACCACACATCATTCTATTTATGGCTTTTCCATCCTATTTCTGATATTTTTCTAGGAGTACATTTTAAATTGACATCTCTTGTGAGCAGCACAAGTTTATTTGCGTTGTTCAACTGGGCTGCTGAAAGGATGGGAACAAAATGGGAGCCTGGTAGGCTAAACTATAGTAAACACATTTGGATTGTTTACACAGCTTTTTTATGTTTAAACAAACATGTTTTTTTATAATGAAATTGAGTTTCCTCCTGCCCATATTTGATTTTTATGTTCATCTGTGCACTTGTCTAATCTCCACCCACTTGCTGCTATGCAAATACAGATTATGCAAATTTTTGTTTTGAATTGGGTGAGCTGAGCAGATGCCCATTTCAGCATAAACAGTATTCAGAAAAATGGCTTGAATAGACAAGTGTCATTGGAAAAATATCTAAATGGACATAAAGATTAATGTTTCTTTTCACACATACAAAAATAAGGGTGTTTCACTCTTATGAGGAAAATCTAAGGTCATTTGATAATAAGGCTAAATGCTGAAATTCAATTCCTCATTTAACAGCAAGACTCCAGACTAGACCCCATCTACTGTGGTGTATCTTTGAACCTATTAATTTACTGTAATCCCCCCTTCACTTAAGTAAGTATGATCCCAGCTGTCTAGTAAATTGCCTTTATCACTGGCATCTCTGCTGGCTGGTTTTTTGTTTTTTGGATTTAGTTGTTGTTGTTACTGCATAGATTTACCAATAGAAAAATGGTTTCATATGTATTTACTGATCTATTTATTTTTAAAATTTTTAAACCACTTTATTAAGGTCTAATTGACATACAAAAAGCCATATGTGTTTAATGTATACAATTTGATGAATCGGAGATAATTATACATCTGTGAAACTATCACCACAATCAATGCCATACACTGTCCATCACCTCCAAGAGTTTCCTCCTGCCCTCTTATTTATTATTATTATTTAAGTGATAAGAACACTTACCATAAGTCGATGATTTTCACAACCTGATAGCAATGCAGGGTAATGGACCAGCGAAATGCTTGTCTTACCGGTTCACTGTCCTACTAAGAATCAGGTAACAACGTAAGGGCAGGAATTGTAGCTTATATGTCTTATTTACCGTACAGATCCCTTTACAATGCCTTAATAGGGACTGTTATTTGACCTAAAGTTTCTGGTGCTCCAAGGTTGTAATAAGCTTATTAAAAGAACTGAACAGCAGTTTGCTAAAAGATGGAGTGGCCTGAAATTGATCATGCATTTTCCAATTTTTTTCTTTTAAACTGCACAGAAGGCAGAAGTAAATTAAGCCTAGTGAGAATAAGTTGAAAAGTGAAGTGAAAAATTTCTTTCTGTTTTTTTTTTTTTTCCTTCGGTACGCGGGCCTCTCACTGTTGTGGCCTCTCCCGTTGCGGAGCACAGGCTCCGGACGTGCAGGCTCAGCGGCCATGGCTCACGGGCCCAGCCGCTCCGCGACATGTGGGATCTTCCCCGGCCCCGGCCCCAACCCGTGTCCCCTGCATCGGCAGGCGGATTCTCAACCACTGCGCCACCAGGGAAGCCCTCTTTCTGTTTTAAAAGTCCATTTAAAGTGCTATAGTTACAAAATAAGAGCTCTGATAAGCTTGTGAAACTCGTACTAAAAGAGTTAGTAAGTTGTGAATCAGAGGGTTATGAAGAAAACTGCTGCTTCCTTTTTTTTATATATAAATTTATTTATTTTTGGCTGCGTTGGGTCTTCATTGCTGCGCGCGGGCTTTCTCTAGTTGTGGCGAGCGGGGGCTACTCTTCATTGCTGTGCGCAGGCTTCTCATTGCGGTGGCTTCTCTTGTTGCGGAGCATGGGCACCAGGCACGTGGGCTTCAGTAGTTGTGGTTCGCGGGCTCTAGAGCACAGGCTCAGTAGTTGTGGAGCACGGGCTTAGTTGCTCCGCGGCATGTGGGATCCTCCCAGACCAGGGTTCAAACCCGTGTCCACTGCATTGGCAGGTGGATTCTCAACCACTGCACCACCAGGAAAGCCTGCTGCTTCCTTTCTGAATAAAGGGAGATATGTAATAACTGATAATTTATGTGTGTTAACTCAGCATGCTTTGTCAAAAGGTACAGTCTTGAAGGTTAAGATGATACATTACACTTTCTTCCCCAGCTCACTTCATATGCACATACCAGGGACACACATGATTATATACATCCTTGTTTCTATTCTTTGTGGCCATCTAAAAATAATACATTTGATCTGAAGTCTTATTAGTGTTTATGAATTTGTATTCCACCAAGGCAACAAAAGGCTGTTTGGCCATGTTATTAATTATTTGCCATTTGAGCAATTGGTGGCTAAATCTCAACTGATTTACTCTTATTATGTTGTTTCTGCCTTTTATTGCCCTCTGGGAGAATGATTTATATGTAGGTAGTTTGAGATTTAGCTTGTATATGACATTGAATTCTTCTTGGTAAAATCTACAGTTCAGTCTGTCAAGATGTCACAAAATGGACTTTAGGTCAATTACTCTTAGGGAAGCTGAGCGAGGGTCATTACGAAGCAAGAATGAGGAAGCATTGCCATCCTATGATAGATACATTCACAGATTCCAGAAACTCTATTCAGATAGCTACACTAGGAAGTGTTGAGGAACCGCCACTCTTGGAGAGTAACTCGATGTCTTGCTTTAGCTAAGACAATGGTAAATAATGTACTAGATCATTAGAGGCACAATGCACAATATTCTTGTGTTTCTGGCTAGCTGTGTCTGTAGGTGCTGTGTGAATGTGATGAAACTGATCTAATAGCGACTTGAAAAATAAACCAACTTAGCAAGACTTCAGGACTTCCTGGAGGGATAATCAGCAACCATCTAAAGGCGGGTGTCTAGCCTACAGAAAGACAAAGTGACAAAGGAGTCCTCTGGCTCCTAAGAGAAACAAATAGCATCTAATTATCCCTCAAGCCCACATGAGAGTCTCTGTGATGACAGAGCATGTGTGACACCATCATGACCTGAGGACATTGATGAGTAAATTTCCCTCAACAAGAAAGAAGACATGGAGAGTGAATGAGAAAATGAAACCTGTAGGAGGGGCAGAAGTTCCCTTTAGCCCTTCATACCTGTGGTGGTTCACCCACACCTGCAGCCACCCAATAAGGAAATCTAAGTCAAGGTAACTAGAGTTAGTTAAATGTTTAACTCATTACACTCCTTTGGACTTATGTCAGTGTTCCCTCCTTGACTATGGAATAGTTCTGTCATGCTTATTACCTCTCCATTTTAAAGACACAAAGATATAATCTTTCCTAGAAGAATAATAGGGGACTGGACAGCACCACCTCAAGACGGTCCTATCTCTGTACTGTGGGTGGCAGCTCAACCCCACTGAGAGTCTGCTCCTAAATCGCAAGACAAGGAACATGGTGCAAGCACAGGATTTATTATCCAGAGACACCCAGGACATTGCAGAGAAATGACACTCATATCTTGATGATTGGGAAGGATATAGAATAAACAGCAGCAAGAACTTTTTAACTGAAACATTCATTGAGTCTAATTCACGCAGTGTATAGAAACTAGGGTGTTTCTGCCACGTGGTACCCCTCATAGGCTGGTAGCAGTGGATCTTCTTTAGAGTTGGCAAATGGGGCTTCCCTGGTGGCGCAGTGGTTGAGAGTCCGCCTGCCGATTCAGGGGACACGGGTTCGTGCCCCGGTCTGGGAAGATCCCACATGCCGCGGAGCGGCTGGGCCCGTGAGCCATGGCCGCTGAGCCTGCCCGTCCAGAGCCTGTGTCTCGCAACGGGAGAGGCCACAGCAGTGAGAGGCCCGCGTACCGCAAAAAAAAAAAAAAAAAAATAGAGTTGGCAAATGCTATGGCTTACTCCTTCTGTCTACATCATTTCACCATCTTCCAAACAGTCCTCTTCCATCATTCTTTCTAGCAGAGCCCTCCACATTCCTCTGACAAATCCATCCCTCCATTCAAAACCAAGGCAAAGTCTCATCTATTCTGTAAGGCCATCCTTGGACTCTCTCATCTGATCTCTCCTTTTTCAGAACGCCAGGTTCATGTTTTCTTTATCTGTGCCTCAGTTGGCATTTATCATACATTCTTTGACCATTTTTATGATGTCTAGAGTTGTATAAGTTTTATACTTACTCTCCCCAGTAATATGGTGAATACATTGAGGTCAAGACTAGATCTTCATTGGTACACTTCCTCCCCTGAGCAACGATTACCTACCCCCCACCCCCCCCCAAGAACTTCCACCCCTGGCAAAGTCCAAACTACAGGTTGATTGGCATAGACTGTGGCCACATGTGTATAGTTCAACTTCCAAAAGCATTTAATAACATTAGTAGGTTGGTCTTTGGCAGCTTTTAAGGAAATGTGGCCACACAGAGAGATTGACTCAGATCCTAAACCTGTTCCTCCCTGAGGTGCCAATTGTGTCAGAATTGATATTCTATTTAATTCATTCTCTGTCACCAAAAAATTACTTCTGGGCTATGGATTAGGTTCAGTTTTATTAAATCTACTGTATGAAGCCAGGTTCTAGGATGCATCAAGGGATCTAGAAGCTAGTACTGGACTCCTTCAGGACACTAAAGTGTCCAATGTGACACTCTATGAATGCTATTCAAGTACCTAAAATAGACTGATTCCTGGACTCTCTAAAGATACAGTCAATACATCATGTTAGAGATTATAGGTAAGTTTCAGACTCATCACAGTTATAAGCTGGTGAGTAACCTAAGGGAATCAATCTGCAATCAGAGAAGGCTTAATTCAATAAAAGTTTTTCCCTTGGAATACAAAACTACAACCTATTGTTTCGGCCGTACCCTACCAAACAATTCCAAAGGTAACCAAGAAGTAAGACACAAAATTCATAGATCGGCCATTGTGTTTGGGCAAATGTCATAGCAAACTAAACCAAAGACATATAAAATAAAGGTGGTGGCTTCCTTACTTTTGGAGATGAGGTCTGAATTTTGCAATATAAAAGTCCCAGACTATAATTAACCTACAAACATTCAAGTGATGGCTGCTGCCATTCTCTGCTCACCTGAATATGTCTAAGAAACATCAGGAAACCCAAAGAAGTATTTTATGGAGCACTTGGGTGAGAAGGGGGCCGATAGGGAGGGTCTCTTCACTGTTCCACCAACCATACCACAAATGACAAAATTTATAAGATTTTGATAATTACAAAAGATCTGAGTTCTCCTTGTGGGCAATCTGGCTCCAGCTGGGTTTGAGTGTGAAGACACTGCTGACTCTGAGGTTGAACAGCAGAATCAAGGGATGTTGGAGAGACCAAACCGAAAAATGAAGCCAACGGTCAAAGACCCAACAGTCAAAGACCCAACAGTCAAGGCAAAGCACCTTTCTGAAAGAGTCATATACAGAAAGATTAGGAATGAGGCCATAAAATAGCAACCAGAGATGTCAAGGAAAGCAAGCAGGCACTAATGAGTGTGTAGCAGTGGGCTTGGGCAGTTCCCTTAGTCTCTAGAATGTAGACTCAGAGCACTTTTTATGGGAATCCAGTGACGCACTCATGGATGAGAAGGAAATTATTAAAGGTGCCAAGTCAATGAGAACAAAAGTATTGATTTTGCTTTCTGACATATTTCCAGTTCTCTGCTCACATCCCTTCTTTTTCTTCTTCAGGAAACTGAAGTTCAGAGACTTATTTGGAGACCAATTCTTTCTATCACCTTCTTAAGGGTAAATATTCCTTTATCTTCTTCTAGATGTTGTCAAGAAAATTCACTCATAATTTAACTTTGGAGAAAAGACATTTTTTCTTCAAATGTATCACATTTTATTTATCTTCTTAATAAATAAAAAGTGACTATTCATTCATCCACTCTTTTCAAAGCACTTATTAAGTATTCTCTAGTTCCTACATTTGCAGAGTAGAGCATTTTGGCGAGATCTGAAATGGCCCTTTGACCAATAATAGTGTAGGAGTCTATGAGTGTAGTATTTTGTAGGACATTTTGTTAGTCTTAATCCTGAAATGTCCTCCTCTTGCAGCAAAATTATGCAATATATCACATGGAAAGTTATCCATTAACTTATTCTATTCTACAGTAGTTTTCTTTACTATTACTAAAATCTGTATTCTTAATCATACAATTTGAACATGCAGCCCAATTGTTATTGCATACAAATAATTCTTTAAAAACTTAAAAAAACCCAACTCTGGTCTTTTCAGAACATGAATTATATGAGTTTTCATGATCTAATCCATTATTCATTCTAATTTTTTACAAGTATATTTTACTTTTAAATTCTTCTTTTCATTCTTTTTTCAACTTAGAAATAATGTTTCTGTGATCTGTCTATAATGATTTGCTTCAAAAGCATTTCTAATAATGTATATATACAGGATTATATTTAAAACAAGTAACATTTTAAAAGTGCTCCTACTGTAAATTCTCTTTTAATTAAAATATTAATCACTTTGCTGACATTATGTTTACTGAGGTTTAGATTAAGGACTTACTCATTTTTATTTATATTCATTAGTCAGAAAAATATTGATTTTTATTTTAAACACTACTTGCTTAAAGAAATAATGAAGCTACCTAAGTTGTTTCTTGGGTTACTCGCTTTAACTTGAGGAGACCTAAAGTTTTGGCAGTCTTTTCTAAATTTCTTCCAAAGACATCATTAGAACATTTATTGTCCTCAAAGAGCCCATGGAAGTATCTGCTAGCCTTTGCATTTTTGTTCTGTTTTGCTTTCATGGAGTATTCTAATCATTATCTGATTTTTAAAAACTTTTTATTTTATACTGGAGTATAGTTGATTAACAATGTTGTGCCAGTTTCAGGTGTACAGCAAAGTGATTCAGTTATACATATACTTGTATCTGTTCTTTTTCAAATTCTTTTCCCATTTAGGTTGTTATACATAATATTGAGCAGAGTTCCCTGTGCTATACAATAGGTCCTTGTTGGTTATCCATTTTAAATATAGCACTGTGTACATATCATTATCTGATTAATACTTGGGAATTTGAGTTCTTTCCGAAAGGGCCAAAAAAAGTCAGTATGCATTATTTTGAAATTCTGTGAGTATATGCTTGTTCCATCAAAGTTAATCTATTAGTAGGATAAATTATCCTTAGATCCTGGTCTTGGTTCAGGAGTGGGAGCTGCTGAAGGTGAATTCCTGAGCCAGGTATGATGGAAAGGGGGGCAGCCTCCATTGCTCAGACTCTCCCTGCTGAACCAGCCATAGACCCCTGAAGCCAGGCTGCCAGGATATGAGGAGCATGGCAAGAGAGGAGAAGTCTTCACGACTTTTGATGCCTCTTTGTTGGCCTGCTGGGGAGATCTGTAAAGGACATTCTCATTCATCTTTAGCAATGTTTGATGCGTCCCATAATCTCCATATTTGGATAGCAAGTTTTAAGTTTTGCCTTTTATAAAAGCATTCCTTTCTACCATATTTGTTTATCTTCTACATGTCTTAAATGTACTTGCATAATTATGATGCGAAAATTAAAAAAAAACTTGTCTGCATCCTCTACCTAGTTTCTTCTTATTTTTTAATATGAAAAGTAAAGAAAGCTATTCAAACAGCTAACAGAGCTCATGTTCGTTACTATTCTTTATTTTTTTCTCGAACCTGTAATTTAACATTATATAAGTCATGAGTAGCAGTTGATATTATTCATTCACTAGGAAATGAATGTTGAGAGAAATTTGTATGTTTAGGCTTGGGTCTGTACTGGCTCCTGGAGCTGTCCCTTTGTCCCAGAGACGATGACTGATGAGGAAGCAGATTTTAAAGAGTATTCTGATACACCAGGAATGTCCAGATCTGTTTATAACCATATGAAACAATTAAAACATTTACTAAAGTCCAGAAAAACCCCTCTCAAGTTGCATTTGACAGCAAAAGCTTTAACTTTTGGCATCCTAAAGATTAGTTTTGGCCTCTTCCATTGTTGGCCCTAGTGGTTTCATCTGTAATATGTATAGTGATTGTTTGCAGCCTGGCAACAGCTCGAAGGAGTGAGGGGGGCTGGAAAACTATAGCCCCTTGTTAGTTGCAGTCCAAACTTCAAAGGCTTTGAGAATATTGAACAGACAGGTTTCAGCAGCCGATAAAGCAGCCATGCAAACAAAAGGCAGCTTCTCTCTCACCGAGGTGTCTCCACATCCAGGGTGATTTTCAACCCACTTTTTTCTTTTATTTGTGATGAAACTCCTGGCAATGAGAAAGACTCCTTCTGCCCACAGTTGTGTGCCCCCTTGATTCGGCATCAGAGGGAGAGATGGGCATTTATGGCACCATAAATCAAGGGATAAACCATACATGAGCAGCTGGCACATGTGCTAATAACTATAATTATTAATCATGTCAATTTCACACCCTTCAAATTTATGCTATGTGCTTTCTGTAGGAAAGCCATCCCTGGCGCCTTGAGCTGTTTATGGTATGAAAATATGATGTGCTGAAGGTCTTTGATAATTGTCTTATGACAGTATTGATCTGCCTACAATTGGGTTTGTGGGGCATCGAAACCCTGCGAAGTGGTTGTCCTTGTCTCCTGGTATATATCATTGTCACACATCCCCCATTGTTAGTGAGTGGCGTGAATTACTTTCAGCATTTGGCCAAGTCTCTAGCTGCTAGGTCACCATTATTCTATCCTTATGTCACTGTGAGGACATTTACTTTGATGTTTCCTTTGTACCTCTTCGAAGGCAAAATCCTTTAACTTCAGAACGGTAGTCTGCAGCAGGGTTTCAAAGAGAAAAAAAACACTACAGGTTTGGGGTGGGCAGAGGCCAAAAATTATGGAAAAATGTGCTGCCCTAAAGAAAGGCGATGTTTTACTTTCCCCTCCTTGCCCCTGTCAAGGCCGGTCTGCAGCAGAGGACGTGTGGCGAACGGGGAACTGGAGACTCCAATCCATTGCCAAGTCTGGTGCTCATTAAATAGCCCCCTTTCAGGACACCCCGAAGTCTCTGCCACACACCAAATTATGAATCTCTGCTTGTGGCACAGATGGTCAAGTTCAGAAATCAGACTGGCCCTGAGCGAAGAGTTACCTGGGGCCAAAGTGGCCAGTTTATTCTAAGTGATTCATCCTTTATGAAACCATAATGTATCTTAAAAACAAACCCCTCCAAGACCCAGAGCAAAGCAGCACCTTGCTGGTGGATCGGCATATTAATTTGACCTTGTAGCCAATCATCTGTGAGCGGCCGAGGAGAGTGCAGAGTGCATGGGACTCTGCCCACTTGTTTGGAACTTTGCACAACCCTCACCGGGTAGCGTCAAAATCACTCCTGCTGTCTCTACAGCTGCTCTGTTCCAATGACCCCCGGAAGGTTCTGGGGATTGTTAGAAGAGATTTCTATTAATCAACTACAAACCGACTGCTACAATTTCACACTCTTTTTCCCATCATTTCACACATTTAATGAATTTGGGTGTCTTTTAAATTCAAAACATTTACAATCGGGCCAAAAAAAAAAAAACCCCAAACCCCCTCCCCCGCCCCCAAAAAACCTCTTTAACACAATAGGCTGCAGCAAGACAGCAAATGCCCCTTTAAGACTAAGTTCCTGAAACAGGCCATTTAACTGAGCTGCCGCGGGTCCCCCGAAGGCTGCCTGGAATTGTTACCAGGCAGCTGCGGCCTCCGCAGCACTTTATGAAATCATCAGGAAGAAAACACAGAGCTGGTCTGAAGTTTCCATTTGTTCGTTGTTACCGGGATTCTTTCAGAGAGTTATTCTCCAGGCCAGACTAGAGTTCAAAATTAAATCTTGCTGTCCTTCAAAACAGGCTTAAAGAAAACACAACATTCCCCCCCTTACATGCAGTCTGAGACCCAGCATTTCATCAGGAGAAGGGCTTCAGTCTCTTGTAGGAGGGTGGAGAGTCAACCAGACTCTTGCCCCTTCTCATTCAGACTTTGCCAGGCCATATGGGTCAACAGGAGGAAACGGGCTTGCTGGGGCTCTAAGATCGAAGGTCCACGTACGATTCACCGAAACACAGAAACTTCGAAAACATGGGCCACCATTTACATTTGCTTCTTAATCTCTAAGCCCAGAACGGCTCATCTCTCCACAATAAGTTAGACTTCCTGTGTTGGGTGGGTCCTCGAAGTCCTGACTGCCCACCAAGGCTTTAGTTTTCTCAGAGGGTTTACTCTGCAGCTCCTCCACTTCCTCTGCAGAGACCACGGGGCCGGGATTGTTCTCTAGCGGCCCCTGCCGGTCAACACTGAACACCAGTGGCTAACCCAGAGGTGTTCGTTCCTCCCCACCAGGAGGGAAATAAAGGATTGCAGGGTGTCGAAGTGGATGATATGACAGGGTAAGAGAACTTCGTGTTGACTTATTCTAAGTTAAGAAAAGAAGAGTCAAATTAGATTAATATTACATTCGGTGTCAAAAGTGAAAATAATGGTTTATCAATCTGCAGAAATCTAAACTGCTTTTCCATAAAAGTCATCAGATTTCATTGTGGATTATAAGCTACTAAAAACAATATTCCATTTAAAAGTTTACTAGTTTTATCTTCCTTCATTTTTATATTTTGTGTTTAAAGTCTGACTCCTTTTAGGGCCACAGGATTACTTTTGTGGTCCTCTGAGCTCTTTAGCCTTTGCGGGCCCCTCCCACCAGAATAATATCAACAGAGGATCATATAACTTTATTTATTTTTATTGTTTAAATATTTATTTGGTTGCGTGGGATCTTGGTTGCGGCGTGCATGTGGGATCTAGTTCCCCGACCAGGGATCGAACCGAGGTCCCCCCTGCATTGGGAGCACAGAGTCTTAACTACTGTGCTACCAGGGAAGTCCCCTGATTATAAAACTTTAAATATGTCAACATTTTTTTCCCATTTTGGGAAATGTAATCGATTTGGGGGCCCCTAAAAGTATCGCGGACTCTGTGCCTGCGATGGAGGAGGCTGCCCTGCTCCTCTTAATGTTCCCCCAAGGGGCCTGGAGCACTTTTCATCGTCAAGTTTCCTTTGTGTCAAAAGGCATTATAATGCTGCTTTACGTGTTAACGTCGTTCTTACTTATATTTTTATAATCATTTCTTCTCACAATATCGTGTATTTTTTTTTTTTTTTTTTTTTTGTGGTATGCGGGCTTTCCTCTGTTGTGGCCTCTCCCGTCGCGAAGCACAGGCTCCGGACGCGCAGGCTCAGCGGCCATGGCTCACGGGCCCAGCCGCTCCGCGGCATGTGGGATCCTCCCAGACCGGGGCGCGAACCCGGTTCCCCGGCATCGGCAGGCGGACGCGCAACCACTGCGCCACCAGGGAAGCCCTATCGTGTATTTTTAAGGGAAACTTTGCTCACTGGTTAGGAAGCCACTGTAGGGGAGGAAAAAGTTTTCCTCAGCCCTCTTAGGTTTCCAGTTGGGTCTGAAAATTCAACGGACAAAGACAGATTAACTGGAGAAAAGCATACAAATTTCTGTAAGTTTTGTGTGACGAGGGAGCCATCATCAGGAAATGAAGACCCAGAGAAACAGACTTGTGTATTTTTACCCTAGGTTTGCTGAAGAGTGGACGATTGTGGAGCAGTGTGACAGGTTAAGGAGTATGACGTAAGTGTAGTAAACTTGGGAAACTTAGCAAGGCCTGTTTGTGAGGATTCTTTGTCTTTGGAGATAAAAATGCTCCTTTCCTCTGGATAGAGAGGGCACCTGTCACGTGAGGGTTTATGACCTGCTTTAGGGGAGAAGGGTGGGAGGTGGCAGGGATCAGAAGGACCTCTGCTTCTGTGGTTTTCTCAGACTCCTTCAGCTTAAAATATTCCATATGCCAAGGGGACATATTTTGGGGTATTTTGAACCCCATCAGCACCCAAGCAGCTATGTTCACAAGCTGTGGATTTCATCTTGCCTCTTGAAGACCTAGGCTTAATTTCCTGTAAGCATTTCACTGTACGCAGAGATGTTTGTACGCAGTTGCAAATAAGCATATACACCCATTTACAGCTATTAATTTGTTCTGGAAAAAAAAAAAAACATCTAGTTTCTCTTCTTTGAATTTTCCTCAGTTAAATTGCCACACCGAGGACTGAGGCAGTGGACCCAGGAATTTGATTTCTTAGGAGATGTTTCCAAGGGCAAATCAAGACAATGGCATGTTTAGTTATCTGAGCTGCTGATGTTCTCTGACTAAGACAAGCCCATCAAAGAGAAAGGTTGCCAAGTTAACTGCTTTCCAGGAGTCCGGACTAGGTATCATTCAGCAAAAGGCAGGCTAAGAGGATGTGAGGGCAGAACCATTTTGTCCCTAGAAATGAGACATCCACATTCAACAGGGATTTTTTTTTCTCTCTCTTTTTTTTTTTTTTTCTTCCTTTTGAGGATGCTTGTCCCGGACAAGAAATATCGGAGAAAAGCACAGCATCTTTCAGCTGTCCCTTTCTGTGGGTTTTCCCATACGAAACTATGCCCGGCCTGCCGTTCTGCACTTTGTTATTATGACAGGAAAAAATGAATTTCCTCTGCCAGCTGCAAGGAGCTTGTGGATCTTCAGTCACCAGGCACCCCGAGGGTAATGAGGCTGAGTTAGGACAGAGGGCCAGTCCAAAGAGCATATCTAGGTAAAAAAATAAATAAATAAATAAATAAAATAAAATCTTATTCTCTTTCCCTCTGAGATCAGCATGGGGATGTTCTTAAGGACAAAGACAAATTTACAAACATGCACTGGATGGAAAGGGATGTGTATTGATTTTCCCTGTTAAGCACCTGACTCTCACACAGGTTATTTCATTGATTCCCACCACGCTTTCAGAGAGTGTTAGTTCCCTGTTTACAGATGAAGAAAATACAGGTCAGAGAAACCAAGCCTCCTACCCCAGGCTGCACAGTTAGTAAGTGGCTGAGCCCTGCCATTTCCCACTTCGACAGCACCCTATTTCAATTATGTATCGCACTGGAAATAGCAGAAATTGGATGCTGTCTACCCTATCATGTGACAGGAATGGCTCTGTCCATGCTCCTGACAGCTTTTGGTGTTTTATTAACACCCACCGAGTGCGTGGGTGTGGATAAGCACTCATTTTTAAAATTGGCTTAGACCCATGGCAACGAGCAGCGACTCATACCCTAGAAGACGGATGCGAAGAGTGGAAAACGTCTTCGAGGTCATGTAGTTCACCTCTTTTACTTTATCTCCAAGGAAACCTTGGCTCAGGCCTTCAACATTGCACATTTGCGTGACTGCAACACCTTCTCAGATGGTGATTCTCTTACTTCAGTCCTCTTTTCATGCCCAAGGGAAATGTTTTAAACCTGAATCTGATCATCTCGTGCGACTCCTTTCTTTACCCAATAATTCCACCAGATTTTTTAGCATCTGAGGCAAATTGCTCTTTGCTTCTCAAATCCATTCTCTCCTTCTTGCTGGGTACATGTGCTGCACCTGAACCCCAGCTGGAGTCCACATTTCCTAGCCTCCCTTGTGACTGTGTGGTCATTTGACTAAATTTTTACCAATGGAATGAGCTGAAGTGATACGTACACTTACTTAAAAGGAAATTGCTACCCTGGCCGTTCTCTGTCTCTATCCCAAGAGCTAAAACTTGGATATGGCTTCAATGTCAACCATGCTTGCAAAGTCAATGCCCCAGGGAATGTGAAACAACAAAAAGGAAGGGACCCAATCTCCGAGCGACCACATGGAGCAAAGTCACGATTTTCCTCGGGGCTGTTACTTGAATCAGAACTCATTTCTGTCTTCCTTAAGCCACTACGGTTTGGAGGCTATTTGCTCCAGCAGCTTAGTGTTTACATTGACTAATTCAGCATTACCCTTCTCAGTAGGAGTCCTGCCTTCCTTTCACTCTCATCAGTGGCTACACTTCCAAGGTCTCCCTACTCTCCAATTATAAATTATAAATCTTCCAATTATAAAATAAGACCACACCTAAAGCACTTTCCAGCCCTTTTACAGAGGATATTGTTAACAGCCTCTCTATCATCCATCCCTCCTTTCCTGGCAATGACATTTTGACATCCCCTTGAGGCACTTAACTCTCCCCCATTCTTAGCCATGTGATTAAGATGGGATTGGCCTACTTCCAGTTTTGGGGCATAGTTCCAGATCAGCTGAAGCCTTATCTCCTTTCCATCAATTAAATAGTAAATTCAGTGTTGAGTATATAACCCAATCAGGTCTAGTGAACAAAAATGAATTTTAAGACTTTTGCCACATTTCTCCTCGACAATGGTGGGTGCAGGTATGAGGTCTGGAACTATTGCTGTCATTTGGATTCCATGAGTAAACCCAGCCTAAAGATGAAGAAATGCAGAGCTGAGAAAGTCATAGAAAAATGGAGCCAGAATCTTGCTAACATTGTCTGAGCCCTAGATCAAACTATACCTGAAGACAGACCTATCCATCTTTTGATTCATGCCAATTCGAGTTGTGTAGTCTGTGACCTTCAACATAAAGGATTCTAACATACGTTGGAATGATCTTCCTTTGGTCCAGTTTGTTCTGAACACTCTTCCCCATCTGCAAAACTCCTGTTCATTTTTCAAGGCTTAAGCTATCTCTTACCTTCTCCGTGAAATCTTCCCTGACTCTCCACTAGCCCTACTCCCTCAGCCAGAGTTAGCTGCTCCTCTTAATGCTCTAGGAATGCTTCGCATCAATTTTATCATGTGTTGCAATTATTCACTTAAGGGTATATCTCCCCCAGAAGACGTAATCACTGAGCAATTTGAGGTAGAAGATTATGGCAAAAATAGACATACTGAAGCAGGATGCAACTGAGCTTCAACAAGAAGGCAGGATGCTGACATAGAAAAGGTGAAGGCAAGAACTGGACCTCAACCGGGCATGTTGGGGTTCAAGGTAGAGTGTTCAGATCTACAGGGAGACTGGACAGGCCACAGTGGGGCCCCACAGAGAAGCCTAGTCATGAGGGTTGGATCAACCCAGGAATTGAAAGTGATGCAACTTGGGGACAGTTGGGCCCTAAGCTTCACCTCTACGAAACTGGATTGCCTAGTTGGTGCTGAAGGAGTCGCAGAGTGAGACAGACCAATTATATTGGGTCTAGTGAGTATAACTTAACTCAGGCTCCCATGGACGCTGGGTGAAGGCTACTGTATGTGTTTTAGAATTTTTCAGGACTGACTTAAAAAATAAGATAGGCTTGGTTCTTCATGGGGGGTATAACAGTCAAAAATACAGATTTATGGATCTGAGTTAAGAGCAAACCAGAAAAAATAAAAGCAGAGGCCTACGGTACCCATCCTGATGGAGAAATGTACAGCTTTCCTAAATATCAATTAATAGAGATGTTGGCAGTCAACTGAGTACCCCTCATGGTACTGTGTTCACCGTTTACCCTGATACTGGCAATGATTTTAAATTTAGCATTAAATCTCCATCCCAGAACTAAGATGCAATATGCCCTGTCTGAAGTGTTCATATAGTGAATTAAAATAAATACACAGATTTACTGCTTTTGCTTTCCGTTCAGTGTTGGGCTAGCAGTACATTTTGGGCTGACCTCTCTGTGGAAGAGAAGAGCCATGGTGAATCAGACTCCATTTACATCTTGATAAAACACAATTCAAATATGTCTAGACTCTTTTGCTCTCTTGTAATAATCTCTTATATAAACCCTTATACTCCTTTCTCTCTGATTGGATGGTCATTTCCCCATCAGAATGTAAACAAAGGCAGAGGTTTGTTCACCAATTATTCCAACATAGAACCTTGTGCCTAGCACATAGCACTTGTTCAAAAAAATATCTGTTGAATGAACTTCAGTGTTAGCTGTTGGGAAGTGGGTGAGCTTCTTTTTCATTTCATTCTCTTGTATTTTCTTCTCTCTTTGATCTCTTGTTTGTTAAGGCCCCTATTAAGTACATGAGATTTTAAAGACCTATTCAGACTTCTAAATTACTTAGGAATCTTTCATTAATTAAAAAGAAAAATGAAGCACCTACTACGGGCAAGATATCAAGCCAGGAACCGAGAAACACAAGTATGAAAAAGACTAAGACCCTGTCTTTAATTGTTTACTATCTAAAGAGGGTTCCCAGACCCAGTTCCAGCCTGTGTGTGTGGAGGCTTCCCCACACCTACAAGCAATTCCTGGAAGCCAGCAAGGTGTCTGAGAAGTCAACTCATTTCTGACACTATCTACCTGGAGATAGAATCGGATTCCACATGTAAAGGACTCAGTCCCTCAAGACCACCCCACTGCCACTTCAGATGCCATTCTTAAGCTCTGGGTGTTACCTGTGTTTTTGACCCACAGGCTACAAATCAGAGGTTCCCACAACCCCCTTCTCAAGCTTAATTAATTTGCTAGAGTGGCTCATAGAACTCAGGAAAACCCATTTACTCAATAGATTACCCATTTATTGTAAAAGGATATTACAAAATATAGCCAGATGAAGAGATAAATAGGGCAAGATCCCCAACAAAGGAGTTTTTATCTTCGTGGAGCTCGCATGGTGGCACGCAGAAGCCTTCTGTTTCCCTGATATGGAAACTCTCCAAAAAAAGGGCAAAAAGCTGTCCTTTGGGGTTTTTATGGAAGCCATTGCATAGTCATAATTGACTGAATCATTGGCCATTGGCAACTGATTCAGCCTCCAGCCCCTCTCCCCTTCCGAGAAATCGGGGGTGGGACTGAAAGTTCCAACATGGTTGGTTCTTCTGGCAACCAGCTCCCACCCAAAAGTCACTTTCTCTGAAGTGTTTTCAGGAACTGAGAACATGAGATTGCATATTTTGCTCTTATTGCTCAGGAAATTCCAAGGGTTTTGGGAGCTATGAACCAAAAACTGTGGATGAAGACCAAATATATATAAGCAACATATTTGGTCATGGCAATGACTAAATATACATTTTTCCTATAAATCACAATATCACACTGTCCAATAAAGGAGATAAAATATTCATAAGTTACTATAACATGGAATATTATGAGACATGTGATTGGAAAAGAAGCATATAATCCATATTGTGATCTAGGGACTGTTATAGTCACTTGCACGTATGCAAAAAGTCATGGCATTATATACTGAAGATTGTAAACTTTATTTTATATTGATGTATAATTGATATCCCTCATTTTGAAAAGGGAGGCATGAATTTTTCAGTGTTCAGAGAGAGTTTATGCCAATGAGACAGGCTTAACTCATTAATACTTCATCTAATTAAATAGCTAGCTGCCATGATTTAGCCTAGATTTGCTCGGTATCAAAGTGTCATGAACATGCATAAAAACACCAATGTATGTTTTTGCCATTCATAAAAGTCCCTGCTATGTTTGCCTGAACTGTCCAATATTTGATTTTAAAAGATGATCTACCATAATTTTAGGTAAATACAGAACAAATCTCCACCTTCAATTGGCCTGACGCTGACCAGTTGCCATGTAGGTGAGCAAAATCACCAATATCTTTAATATATTTCTAAAGGTGGAAGGCTTCCTAGAACTTACTGGTCTTAGCAAAAGAGAGCCAGTAGCTCATACCTTGGGAGCCCACAGCATAGCCCCCACCAGGGACTGATGACCAGCTGTCAGGCCTGAGTGACTGACTGACCATTGGCTGGGTCTCCGCAGGTGGTGGTGACATTGATGAAGAATGATGGATGACTCTGACACAGCCCCACCCCACCCACTTACCCATATGCATGACAGAAGGGCTCCCAACCTAGATGCCCTGGCTGACAATGCCTCCAAGTAGGCATTCAGATGTGTAAAAGCAATGCATTCAGATCCAGCCACAAATATGGAGGCATTTAATGAGTTGCTAATGTGAAAATAATTTTCTTTTCTAACTTTTGAATTGTAGGAATAAAGACACAGGGAAGCCATGCAACTGATAATGACTCTGCTGAAAAAAAAGCAAGTAGCTTTCAAGAAACATAAAAAAAAGGTGGACCCAGCCCTGTCAGAGGTTGATAGGAGATTATTGATACATCCCTCCTTTATTTTTCTTCTACTTGCTCTCTCTTCTCACCCCAACCCACCCAGCTTTGTGCAGGCGTATTCACTACCCCTTCTTCTTCCCTCCATCTGAGCTGGATTCTCTCTACCTCTTTGATGCATTTTTCCTCCCTCCCTCCCTCCAACCTTAATCCTTCCTTCCCTTCTCCACTACCCTCCACTCTTCTGTTCCCTCCTTTTCCCTTAATCCCTCTGGCCATGTCCCTCTCTCAAATGAGATTGTTTTCCTTCCTTGATGTCTTTTTCATATTTCATCATCATTTTGGCAAGGATTTCAGAGCAAGTATGTCTTGAGAAATAAAAGTCAGGAAATTTATAGAATAAAAAGAGCAAGGAAAACGAAAAAAGGATTTTTCAAACTTAAAAGCCACCTTAGGAGTTGAGAGGGGAGAGAATGAGGTACCCAGATTCTGTTTTCTACCTAAGAGGCCTGATGGGGGAAGCCTCTGGGGATGGATCAGCTAATTGGAGGACGTGAAAGATGGGTGCGACTTGTACTGACCCGCCCCAATATGTTCAGATGGGAAACCTGCACATGGAACAGCAAGCCTCACCACCAAGAACTCTTTTTCTGCAAAGTGCTGGCTAAACTAGGGGGGAGTCTGAATTATCAAGCTTATCTAAAGAAATGAACCTCTATTAACTTTCAAGTATACACAGTAAAAGATATAGAATCTTCTCTGGTGGTAGCTTCTAGACTAGTTTTATTGACTAGAGGATAATGAGTTAGCAACACACAAAAGCTGATGGTGCCACATCAATTGTACATAAATGAGCATTTCTGCTGAGACTACTTGAGAACGGTTTACTTTCATAATCAGCTGGAAAATGCTCCCTTGAGTTTTGCTTAGATGATTCATGCATGTGGTAAACTTCCCTTTTAGAGAAAATATCAGGTTAAACTTTATCTCAGGCACTATTTCAAATAATCAGGAACTCTGATTTCGTGATGTCCATATTCATAAGTCTTTATTATCTTTAAATAACCTTGGCTGCAAGCACTTACAGACCAGAAATATTTACTGAAAATATCTGTAACTTCTTTCTAGCTTTAAGTTACTGAGAAGTAAATGGAGCTGCATGTTACAAATATTATGTGAGAATAAGCAGCTCCATATCTTTGAACCTGGTGGCTATGATCTACTTGACAGCCGTATTTGAATGGTTGCTCTACACAGCATAGGACTTGGGCAATATTTTCAGGATAACTGACAAAACTCTACCAACTGGCTGTGTCTTCATGGACACTCAAGGACCTGTTCTTTTTTTTTTTTTCCTCTGTTTTTTTTTTTTTTTTTAACATCTTTATTGGAGTATAACTGTTTTACAATAGTGTGTTAGTTTCTCCTTTACAACAAAGTGAATCAGTTATACATATACATATGCATGGTCACAAAGAAGGACCTGTTCTTTTGTCTAAGTATTAGCATCCACTCTTGCACTGGACCATAGGGATTTATCTCCCTAGCGCTCACCTCCAGTTCACTCTAACAAGTCACTGGGAGGCTCTGAAAGAAACACAGAATACCCATGGCAGAAAGTCATTGCCTAAACAGACCATCAAATAAGGAAGAGGTTGACAACAGAAGAGAGACATTTGGGGCCCTTGTGGGCTAGTTTTGAAGCCCTTTCCTGTTGGAAGAAGATGAGGTGAGAGGACACAGAAAGAATGTGGTATGAATGAGGAGGAACTCAGGGTTCTTCTAGCTTTATAACCCTCCCCCCCAAAAACACCTCTAGAATGAACCCACAGAAGTCATTCTTCAGATGACCAAAACGTACATGAAAAGGTCCTCAACATCGCTAATTATTACAGAAAGGCAATCAAAACTACAATGTGGTATCCCCTCACACGGGTCAGAATGGCCATCATCAAAAAGTCTACAAATAATAAATGCTGGAGAGGGTGTGGAGAAAAAGGGAACCCTCCTACACTGTTGGTGGGAATGTAAATGGGTGCAGCCACTATGGAGAACAGTATGGAGGTTCCTTAAAAAACTAAAAATAGAGCTATCATATGATCGTGCAATCCCGCTCCTGGGCATATCCAGAGAAAACCATAATTTGAAAAGATGTGCACCCCAATGTTCATTGCAGCACTATTTACAATAGCCAAGACATGGAAGCAACCTAAATGTCCATCAACAGATGAATGGATAAAGAAGATGTGGTATATATATATATATATATATATATGAATGAATATTACTCAGCCATAAAAAAAGAGTAAAATAATGCCATTTGCAGCAACATGGATGGACCTAGAGATTATCACACTAGGTGAAGTAAATCAGACAGAGAAAGGATATTTATCCTGTGATACTGTTTATATGTGGAATCTAAAAAAATGATACAAATGAACTTATATACAAAACAGAAATAGACCCACAGATATAGAAAACGAACCAATGGTTACCAAAGGGGAAAGGGGGAGATAAATTAGGAGTTTGGGATTAACATACACACATTACTATATATAAAATAGATAACAAACAAGGACCTACTATATAACATAGAGAACTGTACTCAATATTTTGTAATAACCTATAAGGGAAAAGAGTCTGAAAAAGAATATATATATATATATATATATATATGTATATATAACTGAATCACCTTGCTGTACACCAAAAACTAACATGACATTGTAAATTAACTATAGTTCAAAAAAAAAAGAAGTCTTGCTTTATTTCAGTGGCTACTAGCTGCTAAGGGTCTCCTTGCCTTGGTCCACATGGATCTGCAGCATTTAGAGGTTATTGGTGCAATCTAAGCTATTGGAAGATTGCCGATCGGAGCATCAGCATAAAAGCATACATTCAGAAAACAAGTGGCAAGCCATGGGTCAAATCTGATCTCTACCACTATGTGACCTTGGACAAGTTACTTAACTTCTCTGTGCCTTTGTTTCCTCAGTTTTAAAATGGAGCTAAAATAGATAAAATGATATGATACTGAAACTGATTCAGAAATTGGGGAAAGGAGTATGGTAGCAGTAAGTAGGTAAACCAAAATTGGCCATGAGTGCGCAATTATTGAGTTGGGTTGTAACTCTATGAAAACTTATAATACCATTCTTACTACTTTGTTTAAATTTTTCCATAATAAAAAGCTTGAAATGTTGCAAAACAAGATGTTTTTTTAAAGGTAGCAATAATAATTGTAAGTACCTCCGAAATGTGTTACAAGGATTAAATGTATCAATATATGTGAAGCCCTTCAAGCAGTGTTTGGCCAATAGTAAACACTATATACGTGTCAGGTATTGGTATAATATTGTTGTTATTATCATCTGACGTAGGAGGTACACTTAACATCCAGAGAACATAGGGGTAACTTGAATAATATTAGATGTATCAGCTCATCTCCACAATCCTATCGTTTTTCTCTTTTGACTACCCAATGCTTTAGTTCAGGGCCTGTTTTTCTTTCTCGCAAAGATTTCCAATAGCTTCCAAATTGTTTCCCTGCCTCCTGTCTTGCCCTCTGGTCCTTTTAATACAGCCAAATGCAGGACAGAGCTTGAAAGGGTACCAATAGGTAGAATCTCCAAGGGATAGGCATGGCTGGAGCTGAGGGTGCACGTAGTGATGCAAAGCTACCGAGACATCCAGGGGTCACATTATGGGCTGGATGGGGACTGGAAACAAAGCCATTCTGGAGGTTGGATTAATACTCCACAAATGAGATAATGTGAAACTGGGCCAGGACAGTGAGAGTGGGAAGAAAAGGAAACAAACAGGAGAAATAGAGACAGAGAGAGTGCTAAAATCAAGACACTATCTTTTGGAGACAGGCTGAATGTGAGAGCTGAGAAAGAGAAGCACATAATGACTTCAGAGTGTTACATCAAGATAAATAGAATGGTGATGGCCTTCAATTAAGTTGGACCGTAAGTGTGTAATATGCAGAACTGGGGATGGCTTAGGGGAAAATAATGGCTTTGGTTCTCTAAGGGAGCAAAAAGTTTTCCTTGACCCTTTTGGGGTCCCTGGCTGGGTCTGAAAATTCAACTGACGAAGACAGATTAACAGAAGAGCATCCATATTTATTTAGTCTAAGTTTTACGTGACGTAGGAGCCTTCATAAGAAAAGAAGGCCCAAAGAAATGGTTAAACCTGTGTGTTTTTATGCTAGGTTTGATGAAGGGTGGACAGTTGTGGAGAAATATATTTGGTTGGGGAGTGTGAGATAAATGTAGCAAACTGGAGGGAGCTAAGCAAGACCTGTTTGTTTGGACTCTTCTCATCTTTACTACCATGTTTGTAGTAAAGATGCTCCTTTCCTGCAGGTATACGGAGGGCATCTCTCACATGAGGGTCTTGTGACCTGCTTCAGGGGTAAGGTTAGGTGGGTGGGGAAGGTCACAGAGACCTCCTGGCTCTGATGTTTCTCAAACTCTTTCAGCTTAAAATATTCCATATGTCGGGCTTCCCTGGTGGCGCAGTGGTTGAGAGTCCGCCTGCCGATGCAGGGGACACGGGTTCGTGCCCCGGTCCGGGAAGATCCCACATGCCGCGGAGTGGCTGGGCCCGTGAGCCATGGCCGCTCAGCCTGCGCGTCCGGAGCCTGTGCTCCGCAACGGGAGAGGCCACAACGGTGAGAGGCCCGCGTACCGCAAAAAAAAAAAAAAAAAAAAAAAAAAAATCGATATGTCAAGGTGCCATATCTTGCAGTAGTATATCCTGAATTCCATCAGTTCTAATGAGCTAGATTTATGAAACCTTGGAATATCCATGCAGAATTGTCAGGAAAGCCAATAGAAATGAGAATTTGGTTCATCATTGGGGCCCCTTTTTCCATTTTTATCACGTGTTAAAAACATATAATCTTCTTAAAGTTGAGTGTAATTAGAATAAATAAAATGGAGAAAAATAAAAGATCTAATTAAGAAAGTTCTTCCTGCTATATCAATGCTGAATAGAATTAAGAAAGAAATTTAATTCTGAGAAGTATGCTTATAGATAATAAATTGAATTGTGTGTGTGCGTGTGCGTAATAGACATTTCCAGATTGTCTCCCCCATCCCATCTCTGTCTCTCTTACACACACACACACACACACACACACACACACACACGCACACACACACACAGAAACTGTTTTTCCTATTCATCAACGTAGCAGAAAGAAACCATGGTGCTGGGGAAGGAGAAGATGATCACACCCAGCCTCCCGGTTTGATTAATAAGCGACAGAACAGTGTTCCTGTTTTCAGGGAGCTTTCCTATCAGGACTGTAGTCTCTGGAGAGCTCAAGCCTACAAAGCGATAACATCTGGTGTCCATTATTTCCCCAGATCTGTTGTGATTAGTCCATATGATAAGCCTGGCCAATTGCTATGGGCGAGGGATTGCTACATTCCCCCATCAGGGTACTGGAGCTGTCACTTCTGGTTTGTGGGCCCTGCTAATTTGCCACCACAGTTTCCAATATCTGCTAGAATTCCACAAGGACAACTCAGTGCCTCGCAGGGGCAATAGGCTGTGTGGCTGTAGACAGAAGGCTAGCACTGATAATAAAAAGGAGAGGTTTATCAATTAACTCAAGCACCACTGTGTAGACAGCGGCTGGCGGTCCAGCCCCACTTCCGCTGCTCCAGGCTGATTAGACGGTCCTGGAGAACTTCAGATTCACTGATGACAGAAACAGTGAAGTCTCCAAAAGTTACACGAAAATAAATGATCAGAATATATAAATAAGTTTATCTTATTTACCCTGCTTGTTCTTTAATAAGGTGAGTTTTCTGGCTTTCCAAATGCTTTCTGTTCTTCTTCCTTCACCTTCCCTCACAAACGATGATACGAAAGAATAATAGTTGGAGGCCATCCAGGTGGCAGAATGGCTTGTCATTTCAGATGATGGAAGAAGACTCAAGGCCTAAGAAAGCAGTTGTGCTATTTGATAAAACTCAGTAGTATCAGAGCTGGCTACTGAATTACGTGTCCCATTAAAACCTTTTATGCAAGTTTTGCAACTTTATTAGGAGCAAAAAGTAGAAAACAAAATTCAATCAAATAATTGTAATTTTTACAGAATAGTAATAATATCTTTTCTCTGAAATGAATGTTAACTTTGTCATTAAATGTTTTCTGAAGTTGAAATTTGGAGCAACATGTCACCAAACAGAGATGAAAGGACAGATTAAGTTAGCCCTTTCTCTATGTTTTCCTGTGATCTTGGTAGTCATGTAAACATTATCGGGTTCAAAAACGTTTTTAGAAGCATATACTTGTTTTGATACCTTTGAAAGTCATATCAGCTAATAATTCAAAATTTGAAATTAAAAGGTAAAATGACAACTTGCTGTCACTTAATCCATAGCACCTATAGTTCCAAATCACATGCCAAGTGTTGTGACTGCATGTTGTCACAAATAGCTTAAGTTCATGTGTCACTTAAATTTGCGTAAAGAAAGAAAAACTGTCAATTAATCACGTGAGGAAAAGACAGCAAGACCAGTGCCTGAATTTCTGCTCTGCCACCTAGGTGTCTTGCCACTGACGTGCATGGACTTCAGATCTAGAGTGGAAAAAGGTTACCTTGGGAACTAACATCAAAGAGGTTAGGAGCAAGAAATTGCCAGATGCTTAACACGGTAAGCAAAGGTCAGGTTTATACAACCAGAATCACTCCGGTGAATGTAAAATAAATAAATTAGTGTTAGAAAGATGGAAAAGTTTGGTCTGACTTATCTAGTAATTATGTCTATTTTTTCTTACCACTAGCAGCAGTGCGCAGAAAGAAATGTTGATTTAAGGCAAAAACACAAACAGTCTTTCAATCTTACTTTGCCTGATTTCAGATGGCCTTTTTCTTTTCTCTGCTTTTTTTTTTTTTGCGGTACGCGGGCCTCTCACTGCTGTGGCCTCTCCCGCTGCGGAGCACAGGCTCCGGACGCGCAGGCTCAGCGGCCATGGCTCACGGGCCCAGTCACTCCGCGGCATGTGGGATCTTCCCGGACCGGGGCACGAACCCGTGTCCCCTGCATCGGCAGGCGGACTCTCAACCACTGCGCCACCAGGGAAACCCTCTCTGTTTTTATTAATCCAATCCTAGTCTTGCTTGTGCTGCCCCAAACAGTTTAACTCTGGATTGTTGGCCTGACCTTGGCCATCATTCATTCCCCTGGTCCCACTACAAGTTACTCTCCCTTTCTCCCCTCTCAACCTCAGGCCTTTATTCGGGGCTCAGAGAGACCCTCCCTTGCAGTGACCAGGTGTGTCTGTTAAGGTCAAGCAACCTTAGTGGCAAAGCTGTTTATTCTCTGAATCGTGGAACCTAATCATTTAGGCCCCAACTGGATTTGGAGATGCCTGAATGTTATCGATCAGTTGCATGCAAAAAACATTCACTCAGTAATGAACTCTTTTCCACTTTGAATTCTGGTGATTTAATCAAGAGGTGCCCTGTAGGCAGGTCACTAAAGGGAATGGGATGAAAAATTTATTAATAAATTTGCCTCCTGACGTAGATCCATGAAGACAGATCCTGGCTGGTCCAGATCAAAGCTGAAGTCCAATATATACAAAATCCTGGGCCATTAATTTGGATAATTTAGGCTCCTTCCTTCAATCATGAACCTCTTTCCATTGTTTTTTTAATCACATACTAATGTATCACTTCCATCAAAGAGGAACTAACTGAAAAGAAAGTTTTTACTGTTATCATGGGTAAATCAAAGTGTAAAACTGATCTACAGAACTACATAAATGATAAAAAAATTGTAATCAAAATGTGACATTTTATTTCCTTTGTGTTTCTTTAAAGTTGAAAACTACTGTCAATATTTCAGTTTTTCTATGAAGGAATAGTTACATTTATGTCTTCTTATAATAGTGTCCATCCAGCCTACAATAGTGATGATCCCTGCACAAGGTTAAAATTTTTAGGAATGAGAGTATTTTGCAAGCTTTCATATACACAAAACAGATTCTGGTCATAGTCAAGCTGCCAAAAGTAGAAGACAATGATAATTCTTAGGCATAGATGGATTTTTTACCAGATATTATTATTATTATTATTTTTCTTTGCAGAATCCCTTCACTTTTCTTTAATAAATATATTTTATTACCCATTTTTTCTTCTTTTAAAAAGAAATAATTAACTTAGTAACTTAAACATGGTGAAACATTTTTAAAAATCCGAAAGTTGTTTTCATAGTGACTCCAAATTACATTACTCATTTTTCCAGCAAATGTGTTTTGCTGAATCTTCAATCGCTTCTACTGATCCATTGCTCAAGAAAGCAAAAGCCAAACTTCCAGAGCAAAAAGTGAAGCGTAAACTTGAATCATGTTAGCATCAATACAGTTCTGAGCATGTGGGTGGTGTCACTTTGGTGTGATGAAAACATAGTCATTCTGCTGGTTTAAAATATTTTGATTTAATACATAGACTATTTGCCATAATTTGTTTAAAAATCACATGTATTCGAGAATGTTTAAGTGCTTCTCCAACTTTCTAAAATTATACCTTGCCAATTGAAAGTGGAATTACTATACTCTTATTTTAGCATTTAATGCATAATAACGTAGAGTAGAATCTCCTGGGGTAGAGATGTCGTCTTCCAGCCCAAGCATAACCCCAGTTGTTCCACCTGACTAGGCTTCCAGGGCAGCCGAAGGAGGTCAGACCCTCTCCATTGACACTAATGGACCATTTTATGCAAAACTGTTCATTTTCCGGAAGGGACCATGTCTGACTGGTGGAGTGATTCTCAAAAATCACTTCATTAAATGACCACTCTTCATGCGTGGCCGTATTCCCTTTAGTGGGCTAGAAGCTGTGAGCCTCGCATGGGTACCCAAGGTGAGGGAGCTTATTCCGCGCACCGTGAACTCAACCGCCGGTTCCAGGTCCTGCGCTCAGACAGCGACTTCCTGGGGCTGGCACACAGGCTAAGGCAGGCCTGGCGACTCTGCTCGTCCGGGCATGGCCGTCCCCCGGGACAGCCTACGAGAACCAGCCCCACCCCAGCCCGTCCCGTCTCCACACCAACCGTAGTTTTATTCTTTGCCCCAATTCTCCCTGGAGCAGTGAACGATGCTGTTCACAACGGGCGCGGCCAGCGGGGCCTCGCCTTGGACTCCTTCTGGACAGACCCCTGAGAGCTGATTCCCTGCCAACCCGGGAAGCAGCTCGCTCCTCCCCAAAGAACACTTCTTCCCAGAGTTTCTCCCACAATCTCTAAGACCATGGCAAGTCCAAAGACAGACAAATAGGAGAGGAGGAACGTGCTTAATTTGGAAAAGGAGACAGACCAGGGCCTACTGAGGTTTGGAAGGCAGAGTGAGAAGTTGAGACGCTGGAATGAGCCTGCTGAAAATGCTGGGAGATGCCCAGACAGCGTATCTAAACCTGTTGGAGCTTCCAAAGGTCAAAGTGTCTTTAGCCCTGGGTCACGTTCATCTCCTGAAGTCACCTGGCTTAGTCAGAGCCACTGTTTCTGGAGGCACAGTGCCGCAGCTTCTCATTTGTCGGATGATGATTCTGCTTCTCTAAACAGGAAGTTTCTCCCACATTGCTTTTCAACTGGCGCTGAACTGGGTAATAGCAGATTTCATTGAATGTTCACAGTCTAAACCCTTTGACCTTTCAAAATACTAAACATTAGCTCTTTGCCTTTAAGAGTGCCTTGGCCAGCAGTCTGTGGAAGGTCTGTTTTGCTGTGATTTGCACAGCCCAGGACTGCTCCGAGCTCAGCTGCACCAGGCTAATTTCCATAAGCATCATGTGGTGTTACAGAAACCACATTTTGCCAAGCTGTCAACTATACAGCCTTCTCTTTGCTAAACAGACTCCCATTAAAACTGTCTGCACAATTTGTCAGTTAAATGAGGTACAAGAGGGACGCTCTATTTGCCCCTAATTAGCTGCGCAGACTACCTTTGTCTGTTTGATTAAGCATTCACATTATCAATTTTGTTTAATCTGATTCATTTCACACACCTCCCCTGGGACAAAGCCCATACGGTTAACTAATCTCTGATATCATCTCTCATATCAGGCAGTTCTCATCTCCCCCAGAATACATTCTACCCACAAGCTTCATGATCATCAAGCTCCACCGAGGGGAGTTGGTCTGGTGAGGGGCAGAAATTTAGTTCAGCAAGTGGAGCTAAACCCCGACATGCTTAATTTAAAGCATCAAGGAGATTCTTCCTCGGTGCCATGTGTCCACATCATTCATCCATTCATTTATTTGTATTCACTAATTCATTCATTCCAGCGGTAAACATATTGTCTGCCTACTATGCACCAGGGGCTGTGCTGGGAGCTGGGAGGGAGACAAAGATGTATAAGGTTCCTGCTCTCAGACTGCTTATTTTCTCAGCCCCCAGGATTACTGTAAAAACCGTCAACTAGCGTGGAAAGAACACTTGCTCCCTGAGGCCAGTTCTACTAATGTCTATAACGCATGGCCTATTCAGCTCAGCTACCAAACAACTCTCCAAACAAAGATTTCGGATAAAGGCATAAAAGCAAGTGGTCATGGTTTCTTGAAATAATCTCCCCTCCCACTCCCTCCATTGCCAAAATAGTTGGCAATGGAGACAGCGGAGTTTAAGGAAGTAGAATTAACAAATCACTTGATCATAAATAGTTCTGAAATGTCATTGCATCTGATAACATGATAGAAGTTTTTGCTTAGTGAAACCAAACCACTAGTTATTCAACTGATATCTTCCGCAGGTTGACAGAACAAATGCTAAGTACT
This sequence comes from Physeter macrocephalus, assembly GCF_002837175.3. Classification (NCBI taxonomy): domain Eukaryota; kingdom Metazoa; phylum Chordata; class Mammalia; order Artiodactyla; family Physeteridae; genus Physeter; species Physeter macrocephalus. Next base: position 26,741,679 of record NC_041223.1, on the reverse strand, counting down.
AGTAGAACAAACTGAAAATTTTGAGAGAAAAGCAATTGGCTTAATTTACTGGGGAGTATAAAACTATTCTGAAGAATATATATGTTTATATATATATATGTATAACTGAATCACTTTGCTGTACATCTGAAACTCACATGACGTAAATCAACTGTATTTCAATAAAAATTTTAGAAAAACTATGCTGAAGATGAGAGCAGTTGAAAAATATACTGGAATTTATGGCTCATGAACACTTGTATTCCTGAAAAATTATATCAAAACCTTAGGCTGATTAGGATGGCAATCTCAGAAACATATTCCACCCTGAAGGTTTTTGGGTCCTGGAAGGTGATAAGCACTTGAAAATGAATATTTGAATCTCAGAATCAGAATTGGAAGGCTTTGGGATTATTCAGTGCAACCCTCTACTTGTCCGGGAGTCTCCTGGATGACATTCCTAGATAAGGGAATTGTTGCATTCTGCGTTAAGTGCCTCCACAAATGGGTTCTACCGCCCTGCAAAGCTGCCCTCCCATTTTAGGTCAGTTCTGACTAGCAGAAATGTAGTGGTCATGCTGCGCTGAAATCTGCCCCATGAAACCCCCCCTCACTGACTGCAGGGAGCTGGTCTGTGCAGGTAGGACTAATCCCTTCATAATTTTGAGGACAGCTTGATGCTTCCTACCCAGACTTCCTTCTCTGAGTACAGCTTCATCAGTGTTTTCAGTAGTTCTGCCCCTGGTGGTTTCTCATTCTTCTACCCTCTCCCCTCCTTCTCTTCCAAATATTCTTGGGTTAGTTAACCTTCCTCTCAAAGTCTGATCCCCAGAACTGAGAACTGTCTCCAAGAGTGTCTGACACATGCACCCAGAGGGGGACACTCCCTGACTCTGGACCACGCCTGGTCCAATTCTATGGATGTGATCTAAGATCATGTTGACTCTTTCAACACTCTTTCAATGTCATTGTTCTGTGGATTCATACTGACCTAAAATCCTTCGGGTCTTTTATATGTGGCTTTTATTCAGCTGTCATCACTCTGGATTTGCCCTGTTACTCAATTTTATGTTCATCCCTGTCACATATTATCTGTTAACATCAGCTTATTTTAGCTTGCGCGTTGCCCCCTTGACTTCTGTAGTCTCTTAGTTTGCAAGGATGGCATCACTGTTTCATCCAAGTTATTGATTAAAAAGGCCATGAGTCAAGTGAGTAACAGAAAGTCACCGTGGTTTCTAGAATAATAATAACAACTACACTACTATGTATTGCACAATTATACATGCCAGACACTACACTAAGTACTTTATGTATCTTCTCCCATGTAGTATTTCAGAAAACTCTACTTAGTATCATTGCACCAGATTAGAAATGAGAAAACTGAGACTACGAGCCTAAGAAAATAACTTGCCCTAAAGAATGCAGTTAATAATTATGTGGAGGGAGAACTTCAACCAAGGACTGACTCATGCCTGAGCCCAACTTATTAAGCACTTTACTGTATTCACTACTTCATATCTGTAAGGATGTTTTACTTACTTATTCTTTAAACTCATTTTCCACTTGCATTCACCTCCTCCCATAGGAAACCTTGCTAAGGAGTTGGATCTGTAACCTTGAATTTGTATATATCTTTGTAAAATACGTAGGGTTATTGTTTTGGCTGGATTTATTTACATAAAATACATTGGGCTATAGACCTAATTCTGTTTCTTATTTTTATTCCTGAATACTATATGTTACAAATCTACCTCTGTTGCTTGGCATACATCTAGTTCATTGCCTCTAATGGTTGCATAGTATTCCATGATGGGTATGGACCACATCTTATTTGTCCATTCCTCTAGTGGTAGATACGTAGGTTGCCTCCAACTCTCTGCTATCACAAACAAGGCCAAGGAACATCTTAGTATGTGAACTTTATCATCTTGAGTGAGAATTTCTCTGGATTCTAGACCAGGAGTGGAGGTTCTAGGGCATAGATAGATAAGTGCTCAATGGTCCTGCTAGCAGGACATAAGATTTCTGTTTCCCTGCATGCCCCGTTTGGTATTTTAAAATGTTTAACCTTTGCCAATCTGATGGGTATGAAGTCACATCTCATTACTATTTTTGCATGTGTTTATCTGATTATTCATGGATTTGAATATCTGTTTATATACTTGTTAGCCATTTGGATTTCTTCTTCTATAATTGCCTTTTAACATCTTGGTCCATTTTTCTATTTGTTTTCTTAGTTCCAGATAAGTGGCAGAAATTCTTCGCATAAAAACATACTTGATATATTTTCTTGTCTATTTCTTAATTCATATCTGTTTCCATATAGTGAATAGTGACAAAACTCTTCAAAAAATTCTGACCATCATCTCGAGCTAATAACCTTTAAATCTATGATCATCCTTTAGCTCTCTATCTAAACTTTTAGGCCCCAGGAACTCAGTGTGTCATATACTCATTATTCCTACCCTATCGTCCATCCTCCTACAGTCTGGTATGAGACTTAACGACATTGCCATCTACCCAGTTGTCCAAACAACTGGCCACTGCTTTTCCTTATTCATCACAATCAGTCACTGCATCATGTCAAGTCTATCTGAGAAATAGATCTCTTAGCGTTCTCCTTACCTCACTTTCTGTTACCCTATACCAATGCTCATACCCATTGTCACAGCTCTCAAACAAGCCTCCAAATTGATCTGTCTCCAGAAGTCCCCTACTTTATTTATATTTTAGTTGGGAGGAGCAACACATCAAGTGCTCTTCTCAAGGCCAAATTAGTCTACACATTGCAGAAATGGGTGTTTGATTGGAAGATTAAAGGATATCTATGGTATAGGGCAGCTTATGAGGAAGGAACAGACCCAAGTAAGAGTCCATGATGAAGAGTCTTGAAAAATGAACACAGTAAGTCCACTTTGAGTGCCTGCTGGAGGGATACATAAAGGAAGGAAAGGGAACTGAGGGGAAAGAGAAGGAAAGGATAACTCTTTGACTCTTCTGCATAGACTAACACTACACATTTATCTACAAAATAATTATAAAAATATCTTACTGATTCTTACGCCTGGGATAGACTCAACTCATTATATTGGCAATTATTTCTTTGATACCTGAATATCTGGAGACCTGAAGACATGATTTTTGTACATCATCACATTTCAATTGTTCATCTTCATGTGGAAAAACCGACATTTATAATATAAAATTAAAATTTTGTATGGTTCTAATGTATTGGGAATTAATATCTTATACCAAATAATAAAGTAACACGGTGAGATCTTAAGTTAGGATGAGTTGGAAAGTTTTCTGTGTTGTATTTTGCCTTCTTTTTCCTGGGATACCTCTTGCTGGCAGAAGACTGCAAAAGCTATCTTCCGGTTAAACTCGTTTCTTTCAGCTCACATTCTCATAAGCACTTGCATTTTTTTTTTTAAGTTAATATATCACCTTCTCGGTAAGCTTGACAAAGTGAGAGAGTGGCATGGACATATATACACTACCAAATGTAAAATAGATAGCTAGTGGGAAGCAGCTGCACAGCACAGGGAGATCAGCTCGGTGCTTTGTGACCACATAGAGGGGTGGGATAGGGAGGGTGGGAGGGAGACGCAAGAGGGAGGGGATATGGGGATATATGTATATGTATAGCTGATTCACTTTGTTGTAAAGCAGAAACTAACACACCATTGTAAAGTAATTATACTCCAATAAAGATGTTAAATATATATATGTATATATATATATACATATATATATATATATCACCTTCTCATGGACTGTAGGCTATAAGCAAAGCATGTATTTGTGTCAATAGAATTTTAAGTTAAGATTTAACATAGATACACCAAATTAGGTCAATCAACTTGAAGATAATCAAGAGTTGACAATAATTTTCTCGTCGGCTATATGTACTTTATTTCAAGGTAAATAAGAAATAATAGTATGACAAAGATAGCAGTTCATACTTGTAGGGATACATACTCAGTAATCAGATTAAAAGCAAAGGTGATATGACTGTAATATCTGTCACTTCATTGGTCAATGGTGTTTGTTTCAGCTTATCAGCCTAGATATATTAGCATCCTGAAGCTTTGTGCTTAGTTTAAGAAGTTCCTAAGTGGGGTAATTGGATAGAGGCATTTTTAAGTCTAGAATATACGGTATTCATTTTTCTTCACCCCAAAAAACCTCTCTTTAGTATTTCTTGAAGTTCAAATCTACTGATGACCAATTTCTTCATCTTTTTTTTTCTAAAAATGTTTATTTTTCTTTCGTGTGTGTGTGGGGGGGCTGCTTGAAATGACAAACATCTCAGTTTCTGTGGATGAGAAATTTGAGAGCTAGGTGGTCTGGTTCAGGGTCTTTCATAAGTTGCAGTCAAGCTGTCAGGAGACTGAAGTCATCAGAAGGCTTGACTGGAGCTAAAGGATCCTCTTCCAAACTCACTTTACAAGACTATTGGAACATCAGTTTCTTGCCGGCTGTTGGTCAACCACTTTCATTCTTTTCTAAGTGATCTTCTTCATAGAAAGATTAGAGTATGACCTAGGAGCTTCTCCCTGAGCAAGTGATCCAAAGGAGCAATTTTCTTCTTTCTTGAAAGGTATTTTTGTTTGTATAGAATTCTAGAACGGCAGGTTTTTGTTTTGTTTTGTTTTGTTTTAGCACTTTAAAGAAGTCTTTCCATTGTCTCCAGAATGCTTTCACTCTTCGCTTGCAAACTGAAGGCAATGTACCTTTTTATTCTCTGGTTATTTTAAAGATTTTCTCTTTGACTATGACAGGTCTGTGTGTGGTTTTCTTTGAATTCATTCTGCTTGGTGCTTGTTAAGCATTTTTTTATCTGCCTGTTCAATTCTTGCAACAATTTTGGAAAGTTCTCAGCCATTTTTCTTCAACTATTTCTTTGGTCCCATTCTCTCTCTTCATTTTTATTGGAACTTCAGTTACACATGTTAGATATTTTTAGCATCTCTCATGTTCCCTACACTATTTCACTTTGTTTTGTTAATATTTTTCTTTCTATGTTTCAGTTGCATAATTTCTGTTGACTATCTTCTAGTTCTTTCTGCCCTCAGCTTTCTCCAGTCTACTGTTAAACTCAAACAATGAAATCTTAATTATAGATACTGTATTTTAAATTCTGGATTGTTCATTTGATTTTTAATATATTTAAATTTTCTGTTGAAATTCTCCAACTTTTATTTATTTTGTCCATATTTTACTCTCATTTCTTTAACATATTAATAATTGACATTTTGCAGTTCTTCTCTGCCACTCCAATATCTTGATCATGTCTGTTTGCCTCTATTGATTATTTTATGTCTTCATAATGGCAAAAGTTTTTTTTTCTTTACATTTTTGTATTTTTTAAATTGTATGCTAGGCAAATTGGATGATACATTGTAGAGACCCTAGATTATTTTATCTTTCTCTAAGGAGTATTAGGTTTCTTTTCTGATAGATAGCTAAGTTGTTGTTTATTACCTTGACCTGCCAGATCTGGTTGTTAGGCTTTACTAGGATGAGTCTATTTTAGATTTTCTCTCTTCCCTAGGGTGTAGCCCTTACTCTTAGAACAGAGTGTTTACCTAGGTCTCTTTCTTCTGACTGAGTTCAAATTCCAACATCTCCCTGCAGTTCTGAAGGTTCTAAAATTTTTACAAAACACTCTGGCCTCCCATAGCTATACTCTGCTAGGCTTCCTAGAATCTTATTTGGGGTATGTGAAACTTATGAGTCAGACAAGGAAGATTTTTAGTACATATTCTGGGACTCCTTATCTGCAGCTCCCTACTCTAAGCTACTCTGGCCCTAAATCCAAGCAGTCTTGGCAACCCTGAATTCTGCCCTGTTTCCTCCACTCAGTGAGACTGTCACTACTTTGACTCTTCCCTCCACCACAGTTTGGAAAATGCTCTTAGGGAGAAAGCCAGAGTGAATGCTAGATTCACTTCAATTGTTTCCTTTCTCAAAGACTGAAGCCCTGAGTTCATTGCTGCCAGTGCTTGCAAATAATCTATATGAAAGAATTTTGAAATAATCTATGTTAACTTTAAGAAAACCTAATTTTATAATAATAATTGACTCTGATGTAGCAAATATTACCAAAATGCAAATGCATTTAACATTAGAACACCAATTCACAATAAAAGATTGAAGAAGAAAAACAATATGATTATTTCCATAGATACAGAGAAAACCATCTAATAAAATTCAACATCTTTATGTAATTTTAAAAAACAGCAAATATTTTTTCTAGACGTGAAACATTTGAAGCATTTAAAATCAGCATTTGGAAAATGATGTCTGATATCACCATTTCCATTCAACATTGAACCTAAGGTCATAGATGGCATAAGAAAAAAATCAAAAAGGTATAAACATTTGTAAGAAAAAGTTTAACTTGTCTTAATTCACTGAGTTCTATATGAATAAAACAATGTAATCCATAGACAAATGATAAGAATTAACATGTTAGTTTAACATGATGACTATAAGATCAATATGTAAAAACCAACTGCATTTTTATAATCAGCAAAAAATAATTAGAAAATAAATTTTATAAACAGTAATAAAGTCATGAAATAAATGATTCTGTTGTTATATACACTGTGTGCATAGAGGTTTGGAAAAATCTCTATCAAAATGTTAATTGTGATTTTCTTTGGAATCTTGCAGGATAGTTTGCTTTCTTTTAAAGAGATTTCTGTATGGCTTAATTTTTTAAATAGATTAACTTCATCTTCAGAGCTTTAAAAATATACACTGCTATATTTAAAATAGATAACCAACAAGGACCTACTGCATAGCACAGGGAACTCTACTTAATACTCTGTAATAATCTAAATGGGACAAGAATTTGAAAAAGAATATATACATGTATATGTATAACTGAATCACTTTGCTGTACACCTGAAACTAACACAACATTGTTAATCAACTATACTACAATATACAATAAAAATTTTTTTAATAAATTTAAAATACTATATATAGTCAATTTTAAAAATCACACTTTACTTCAACTATTTAGAGCTGAAGAATAAAATGTGAACATGTACCTAGAGGTTAATGTTAGTATCTATTACTGCCAAAGCCTCTAGCTGGTAGGAAAAAAATTATCAGAATAACTACTTAATGTCATAAACTCAAACTATTTGTTCATTGATTTAACATTTAATTTTAAACAGCTTTTTGAAACTCTTAGAACACTAGAGAATCACCTAGTTATCCAATAAATGCTTGTTGACAATCTCAATATCTTAAACAAAAATAGACTTTTCATTCCTAGGTTGAAATGATTAAAAGAAAAAATAGGTTTAGTTAAAGGATTTAAGCTACTAAGTGTTTAGAAAGTATGTTTTGAGATCACTTAAAGACACCAAGTGGAGTTTTATCCCCATATTTGCTTTCTTATCAGTGTTTCTCTAACATCTACTTATGTGTCTACTTGTATGTTTTAATTTTTAATGTAAATATTCTAAGATCTTTTATTTCCCAGTAAACAAACTGACTGATTTACATTTAAGACTATTACTAACTCAATACTCCGACCTTCAGAATCAGTTGATTGTTCTTCCTGGTATTAAACATAACTTGAAGTGCTTAGCAGCAGCCAAGAACATCTGGCTTATATTTCTAATAAAATAAACCCGAAGTTATAAATTTTTTCATGGAGGCCCAGAAAAATTCACTTCATATGGGTGCATTTTTCTCCCCTCTTGTGCAAATGAAATAATTACTGGTAGGAAATTAAACTATTTTAAAAATTAAATACAAAAATATTCTATTTATTACAAAAACTATGAGAAGTTAGATTAATGTAAATAGATCATTTTAAACTTCATAGCTATGGCTTAAAGTAATCAACCCCTCATTTACATGAATAAGTTTTTTAATAGCTCTATATGCTGTGCTTTGAGAATCATTCTGACTCATCAGTTTCTTTCATCCGATGCTATGATCAATACTTATGCTCCTTGGCATTGCCATAAGTTTTATATCAATCTAATTAGTATCCCTATATGTAGTCATGTTAATTAAAAAGGAGATCAAATCTCAAAGATGGAAGTTTTATTCTGTTTCATAGCATTTGGCCAAAGAGTTTTAAATAATTATGGATAAGTGCCAAGAATCTAAATTACTTCTGCTAAGAGAAGCAAATATTTGGAGGCAACTAGTTTTCCTTCTACTTTGGGAAGAAAGTAACCTTATGGAAGAGTCTGTATCATGCTCTGTGCTTAAGACACACAGAATGAGGAAAATTGTGTGTATTTTTTTGATTTTTCTGAGCAATGGATTAATCAAACCATGTAGTCCTGGCCCTAAAGTAGAGGTATGCGCTTTAACCTCAAATAATCTATGCTACATATTTTTAAATTAAATCAACTAAATGATTTCTGGATCTTCCCATTTGTTTTTTGTTGTGCATTCATTGTTTTGTTAACTCTTTCATTGATGGATTATGGATAGATTGATTCATTCATTTGATGAATAAATATATAATGAATACTTACTAGAGAGATGATATTTTGAAATGATTAAGAACATGTTCGTTTAAGCCAGACAGTCTGGTTTACTTTCTACCTCTACAACTTAATAGCTTTCTGCCTGGATTTTCTCATCTGTTAAATGAGGATAATAATCAGGAAAATAATAGTACCATTAATATATATTAAGTGCTTAGCCTGCCATAGCCTATCATTGTCAGCCTGTCATATTATGTTAACTGTTATTACATATGCTAAATAATGTAGGCTCAGACAGTACTTAGTACTCAGTACAATAACGACTCAAACTTTAAAGCTATTTTTAAGCTGCCTTGTATATCATAAACTCTATAAATATTTTACTGTCATTATGAATCATTCTCATGTTGTATTTCCCACATAAATTTATCTCTGTATGCACCAATATGCATGGATTTGTTTTACATGGTAGTTTTGATCATCATTATTTTCTACCTGATTATGAATGTCATGAAATAGGAAGTTTTTTAAATTCTTGAGTTAATGAAATAGGTGTCTCAATACTCTCTCTGATTTAAATGAATAAATCAAAATGATTTGTCAACCCATAAGGCTAGGCTGCTGAAAGTTTGGATCTCCTGATCAAGATGAGCTTCTTTATCACAATACAGGTGTGTGGAGGCTGAAAGGACATCCCCAGCCTCAAGGGTAAGGAAGCCACAACAAGCTTGTATTGCAATATTTTATGTAACTTATTAAATTCCAGGCAGTAATTATCCTGACTATGATGAAATATATAAATGGTATGCAGAAGTGTTAATTGGGAGACTGCATAGACAGTTCTTTCAATGGGAGAGCAATCCAACCATAATCCAATAAACTATTCGAAAACATCACCCAAGAACAGCATATCCCTGGCTTTGTTCTCTGTTAATTCCTATTTTCTTTTACCATAATTTTCAAATACCAAATCACATTTTAGTATATTTGGCATCAAACAGATTCCACTTTGATACACATTTTCTAATTAGAGGATAAAATTAAGAGAATTTATGTCACTTAATTGGAGACCAGAGACATGCTGTGAGTCACAGAGCAAACCAAAAACAATTATCTGGGGACATTCTGAACAGCCAAATAAAACTACACTGATACGATAATAGCTTGTTCCATTCATGTCATGTTTCTAAAATGTAGTCATATTTGCCAAGAGTCTTACTTTAGAGGGAGTAGATTTGAAACTCTTCAATCTTCTTATTAAAACACTGGTAGAGAAAGTATGAGTATGAGTTACAATGAATATCATTTGAGATATTCATTACTATTTTTTGTTTTGTTTTGTTTTTTGTGTGGTATGCGGGCCTCCCTCTGTTGTGGCCTCTCCCGTCGCGGAGCACAGGCTCCGGACGCGCAGGCTCAGCGGCCATGGCTCACGGGCCCAGCCGCTCCGCGGCACGTGGGACCCTCCCAGACCGGGGCGCGAACCCGGTTCCCCTGCATCGGCAGGCGGACGCGCAACCACTGCGCCACCAGGGAAGCCCTCATTACTATTTTTATGGAGTTACTTCACAAACATTCAGTAACCCAATTTAAAATAGCATAAATTTTGGCAGACTAAAGAGTTATACTTTTTGAAGACTAGTTTAAGAATAGTAGATACAATAGCACCTAGATATTAGCAAATAGCAAAATTTTCCATTAAAGAGCCATTTAGTGGGTTAAATGGTGGGATTCACTGAAGCTAGCCAGCAGAAGAAAACTAGAGAGTTAGACCTACTGAGTTGATACGTCAATGAGATGTACTTGAGTATGTGTTCACCAGTAAAGGCATTCTGATTGGACTATTTTTGTAAGTATATTTAAACTATTGATTAAAACTGTTTAATGATTACAAAGCTAGTTATTTATACTTTTTGAGTAAATTTTGGTAAGTTTAATTTTCTGTAAAATTATCCATTTTATCCAAATTTTCAAGTTTATTGACATAATTTTTCCACCATATTCTCGTATTACTTTTTAATCTCATCCTCTTTTGAATTCTCCTTTTACCAATTCTCCATATTAAGTATTTGTGCATTCCCTCTCTTTATTTTTCCTTGACAAGTCTTCACAGGGAATTACCTATTTAATTAATATTTTCAGAAAACCAGGGTTTTTGTTGTTGTTGTTGCTCTTGATTTTCTATTGCTTATATGTTTTATAATTCATTACGTTTTGCTTTTATTTTCTTCCTTCTTTCAGTTCATTCTTCTTTTCCTCCCAACTTCTTGATATATTAGGCTCTCTTTTTCTCCAATTCAAGCATTAGAGTGTATTAATTTTGACACAAATAGTGATTTAGCAGCATTTTTAGATGTATATTATTTTCATTTTAATTTAGTGGGGTTTTTTTTCAAATTTCCATTCTGATTGGTCTAATGTTGTTAATTGGGTTTTTCAGTAATTTGTTTTCTGCTTGCTTTATCAATTACTGAAAGAGTGTTTAAAGTCTCCCTCTATGATTTTGAATTATCTTTTTATTCCAGCAGTTTTTATCACAGTCTTACATATAATTCAAATGACCTGAGTATACTCACCAGAGATGACAGATTCAGTATGCTAACTCAATAGCTGGAAGTGGTTCTCAGTGTGTGTTCAGTTCTCATATTATTTTAGTGTATACTAAAGGAATTTGAGATGCCAGAAATTTGTTGGTATAATTTAGACCACTGGCTCTCCATCAGACGGACTGAGAAAAATGTGGGGGCAATTTTGTTTTATAAAAGGAATGGTGGGGACGTGGTCTTCTGGGAGTGATGGATGGAGTAACTGGAAGCAGAGCAGCACTCCAACCTAGAACAACTAGAAAAGCCAGATCAAATATGAAAAACAACTTTATTAAGGCAGCTAAGATCTGAAGCCACAAGAGGTAAAAGGGCTGAGATTCCAGCAAGAGAAGACCTTAAATGAAGTGAGCTGAGCCTCTGCAGCTGCTTTTTGTTCTGGGGCATTTGGTGATTCTGGGCACAAGCACAGGAGGATGAGAATCAGGAACAAAGCCTGGTGGGTGTCCACTGAGGAGAACAAAGGAATGAATTGGGATTGTAGAGAATGAGGATCTATGTTAGTTTGGTAGAGCTGTTCTAACAAAGTACAAAGACCAGATGGCTTAAAAAACAGAAATTTATTGTCTCATAGTTCTAGAAGCTAGAAGTTCAAGATCAAGGTAAAAGCAGTGTTGGTTCCTTCTCAGGGATCTGATGGAGAATGTGTTTCATGCCTCTCTCCTAGCTGCTGGTGGTTTGCTGGCAATCTTCACCATTCCTCGACTTGTAGAATCATCACCCTAATCTCTACCTTTGTATTCACATGGCATTCATCCTGTGTGCATGTTTGTCTCCAAATTTCCCCTTTTTATAAGGACACCAGTCACAATGGATTAGGGACCCACCTTACTCCAGTATGGCTGCAACTTAACTTAACTGATTGCATCTGTAATGTCCCTATTTCCAAATAAGGTCAATTCTGAGGTACTGGGAGTTAAAAATCCAACATACAAATTTAGGGGAACACAGTTCAACCCGTAACACAGCCTCAAGCCCATGGCTAGCATTTTTTCCCATACATTTCCTGAATAATGAGGCTACATTAAGAAGGATGCTAAAAATCTAGACAAAACCTCTTAAAATGAGAGCAAATTTTGGCCATATCTTGTGAAACAAAGATTAGGATTGATAAGTACGTTTTAAAAGGTAAGTAGGAAAATAAACAAAAAGAGATGAAGAATCTCATCAGAGAATTGGAATCTATCAAAACTGCAAGATGGAAATTCCAGAACTGAAAAAAATAGGTAAGAAATTGTGAAATGGGTTAAACAGCAGATTAAATACATCAGACAACACTAGTAAACTAGCAGCCAGATCAACAGAAAATATTTATACTGAATGAGGAGAGAAGAAAGAAGAAAAGTACAAAGGGTGCAGACACAAATAAGACTCAAAAAAATTTTCAACCTGTATAGTTGGATTTCCAGAAAGAGAGGAGAGAGAATGGGGCAGAAGCAATATTTGAACCAATAATGCTCTAGAACTTTTCTAAACTGACAAAAGATATCAATCCACAAGTCCAAGAGCTCTCCAAACATCAAATAGCAAAAAACAAACAAAAAACAACTAAGACTCATCTGAGTAAGACTGCTGAAAAATCAAACAAAGAAAAAATAGTAACAGTAACCAAAGAAAGACACTCAAAATGGCAACAAAATTAATAGTTAAGATGTCACAGAAAGGGTGGAAGCCAGAAGGTAATGGAATAATATCTTTAAAAAGCTGGAGGGAAAAATAATGGCCTACCAAGATTTCTATAACTAGCAAAGATAAATGACAGTAAATAAAGGTAATTTTAGACAAGAAAAAAGTGAGAGAATTAGTTGCCAGAAAACTTACACTTAAAAAAAAATAGTAAAGACTACTGTTCACTCTGAGGGAAAATGAATACAGAAAGGAACCCAGTATTGTGGAAAGAAATAAAGAGTAGTGAAAAAAATAAAATATGTGGGTAACTTAAAAGAATACTGACTGATTACTGAATGTACAAAATTTTTCTTCTATGATGCAAATGTATAATTAAAATATGTGACAACAACAACAATGCAATAGGCAGGAAGATATTAAAATGGTTGAATTTTCCTAAGATTGTAGTATAAGCTAGGAAGTACACAAATGAATAATCTGTAGTACATGTATACATAATACTAATCAAAAGAAAGCTAAAGTGGTTACATTAATATTAGAATATTGCCAGGGTCAAAAAGGGTCATTTCATAATGTCAAAGGGGCCAATTAATCAAGAAGACATAACAAGTTTATGCTTCAAAATATAAGAAAAAAATTTTATAGTACTATAGGAAGAAAAAGAAAAATTATATTTGGAGATTTCAACATTCCTCTTTCAATTATCAAACAAATAGAAAATAGTAAGGATATATAATATTTGAACAACACTATCGAACAACCTGACCTAACTTTCCACTCAACCACAAGCAAAATCAGTGTGTACTCAGAACATTCACCTTAGATCATATTCTTGACCATAAAACAGATGTATTGCCTCATGAAGCTGTTCTCTATAGACCGATTGACTAAAGAAGAAACGTTTTCAGACCTGATTACAGAATAGTCTGCCTCATTTACTGACCTCCACTGGAAGTGGACATCTGGAACACCACAATTTTTATTAGAATAGTTTTTCAAGGACTGTGGGAAAGGAAAATCCTCTTAGTGGGAAGAATCTAAACTGTTTTATCCAAATACCACTGATAAATGAGCAGCAATACTCTTCTTAACCACTGGCTTATGATTTGGCCAGTCACTTGGAACTTGGAAGTGATCACTTGGAATCTGAGGAAGGGGTTCAGGGATGGACCTCTCAGAATCAGACCAGTGTGCAAGTATGCTCACTCAAACCACTCCTCTGTTAAATAAAGTTCTCAATAATAAAAGATGACTTGTTCTATGGCTGTCAGTCAGTCTCTTCTCCAGCCACTCCAGAATGTGCTAAATGGGAACATGAACAAAATTTTCATGGAAGCAGAGATGGAGACCACCAAAGCTCATCTGGATAAGAACATGCCACATACCAAACTGGCTACAAGAAGCCAACACTGACCCGAATACACAACACCACGCTCCAGATATATTAGTCTTGATCTGAGGACAGACTGCATACACTGGACCCTTTGCATCATGGGAAGGTCAGTGACTTTCCTCCCTGGAATAGATAGTGTGAATATCCACCTTCCCTCCCTTCCCTCAACGATTCTGCCAACAACACTGTCTGTAGGACTTATTAAATTTAAATTGCCTTTTTTTTTAACCATAACCAACACACTCAATATCACTTCTGAACAAGAAAATGATCTTACAGAAAAAGGTGTGGAGAAATGGTACTGACAATGACACATACCCCATTACCTAGAAGCAGTTGGCTCTATACAACAATGGAATGTCCTATTGAAGATTCAGGATTAGTACCATCTGTGATGGAGCACTTAGCAAAGTTGAGGTACTCACAGGATGTAGTACACGCTCTGAATGAATAAACAATATACTGTGCTGTTTTTGACATAACCAGACTCCATCAAATCATGGGGTGAAAATTTCACCAAAGGGAAATATTGGAGTGGCTTTCACACAATTATACCCAATGACTCACATTTTTTAAACATATCCCCCTATCTTGGGTGTTAAGGATATTTACACTATTGGATAAATAGTAAAAAAAAAAAAAAAAAAAAGGAGTTTCTGAGTTGGCTTCAATAATTAATTTAGGGTCTCAAGAGTAAAGAGAATTGCTGTTCAATAGTGTATCCAAAAGTAGAATATATGGAACTGAGGTGCTCCCAATGATAAAAATTAATGGAAAACTATAGCACCATGCAGGCAAAACCATTCTGAGTTCAGATGCCTAATGAATGAAGGCTTACATTACCATACTGGGTAAAGAATCTTGCCTGGGTAAAATATTTACTGTGTACTAAAATCATGGAAGGAGGAGACCATGCCAGTGAGTAGAAGCAAGTATACAAGATAACAATATTCACCCACAAGAAGCCAAAGGAGTTAAAACAGAGTAGCACTCTTCAAAGTGTGTTCTCCAGCCCCATGAAGATCCATGAAGGGATCTTCTAGTCTGCAAGAAAAGTCTGGAAATTGGGAGTTACAGCTTGGCCACTTTCATAGTAACTTAACAGAGTAACTTTATTGTTGAATTTAGAATTTTTTTAAATGGAAAAACAAATCATGGATTGAGTGGTTGCCAAAGAAAGTTACAGACACCAACCATGACCTTTGATATTTTGCAGAAATGAGGACTGTGGTATCTAACATTTTTTATGCTGTGTCATATATATATATATATATTCATATTCATATACTTTAATATGTACATAAATTCATTAATTTTCCCTTTCCTTCACTTTTTAACTCTGTTTTGCTTCTTCACATGTTAACATCCATGAAATGTGTGTATGTACATTTTTGCACAGTTGACATCTCAGAAACTGGATGGCATCTAACAACTAATGGCATATTATAGTTTAATGACAGTGTTCCTTTTTTTCTCTGAAGTGGAACAGCATTGATAATGATGCATTTTACAAATGATAAATGTCTTAGATTTTTTCAAATTTAATAAACAGGGTGTGTTGGCAGTAGTTAATCTAGTATTTAAAATTACAGAAAGTCAAGATGGGATTGTGACTGTAATAGAGGAGGAATAAACCTCACCCAGAAATACTGGAAAGAGTCAGTAAATAATAAGATTGAATCTGGCCCTTTCGGAAAGAATGTGATGGTGTCCTCACTTTTGAGGGATAGTTGTGCTGTGTTAGATGGAGTGTATAGTTGCTGCTATTATTGTTGGAAGACTGAATGTAGAAGGAGAATATATGTTGTTGGACAAACAACAGGTGGACCATCCTGGATATCAGTTATATGTACCTGCATAAAATCATTTGCCTTTACAATCACTGTGAATTCTGCCTTCTTTAGGTGAAATACCAAAACTGCATTTTCCAGACACTTTAGAGTAGACAAGTGTCTACCAAGCAGATGAAGACACTTGTGGACACAGAGGTTGGAAAACACAAAGGAAAATTTAAACAACTAATGTGAAGAGGTAGAAATATTCTAAACTACAAGCAGTAAGACTTGTGTAATTGTCAAAGCCATGCTAAATCTTTTTCCATCCCCTCACTTTCAGTCAGTATGTGTCCCTAGGTCTAAAGTGGGTCTCCTGTAGACAGCATATATACGGGTCTTGTTTTTCTATCCATTCAGCCAGTCTACGTCTTTTGGTTGGAGCATTTAATCCATTTACATTGAAGAAAATTATCGATGTATATGTTCCTATTACCATTTTCTTAATTGTTTTGAGTTTGTTATTGTAGGTCTTTTCCTTCTCTTGTGCTTCCTGCCTAGAGAAGTTCCTTTAGCATTTGTTGTAAAGCTGGTTTGCTGGTGCTGAATTCTCTTAGCTTTTGCTTTTCTGTAAAGGATTTAATTTCTCCATCAAATCTGAATGAGATCCTTGCTGGGTAGAGTCATCTTGGTTGTAGGTTTTTCCCT
>NC_041223.1:26724411-26725111 GCF_002837175.3 Physeter macrocephalus | reverse complement strand
TGAATATGTCCTGCCACTCTCTTCTGGCTTGCAGAGTTTCTGCTGAAAGATCAGCTGTTAACCTTATGGGGATTCACTTGTACGTTATTTGTTGCTTTTCCCTTGCTGCTTTTAATATTTTTTCTTTGTATTTAAGGACCATACACCATGATCAAGTGGGGTTTATCCCAGGAATGCAAGGATTCTTCAATATACGCAAATCAATCAGTGTGATAAACCATATTAACAGATTGAAGGATAAAAACCATATGATCATCTCAATAGACGCAGAAAAAGCTTTCGACAAAATTCAACACCCATTTATGATAAAAACTCTCTAGAAAGTAGGCATAGAGGGAATTTACTTCAACATAATAAAGAACATATATGACAAACCCACAGCCAAGATCATTCTCAATGGTGAAAAACTGAAACCATTTCCACTAAGATCAGGAACAAGACAAGGTTGCCCACTCTCACCACTATTATTCTACATAGTTTTAGCCACAGCAATCGGAAAAGAAAAAGAAAAAAAAGGAATCCAAATCAGAACAGAAGAAGTAAAATCGTCACTGTTTGCAGATGACATGATACTATACATAGAGAATCCTAAAGATGCTACCAGAAAACTACTAGAGCTAATCAATGAATTTGGGAAAGTAGCAGGATAAAAAATTAATGCACAGAAATCTCTTGCATTCCTATACACTAATGAAAAATC
>NC_041223.1:26722989-26724330 GCF_002837175.3 Physeter macrocephalus | reverse complement strand
GCAGAAAACTATGAGACACTGATGAAAGAAATTAAAGATGATACAAATAGATGGAGAGATATACCACGTTCTTGGATTGGAAGAATCAACATTGTGAAAATGACTCTACTATCCAAAGCAATCTACAGATTCAATGCAATCCCTATCAAACTACCAATGGCATTTTTCACAGAACTAGAACAAAAAAATTTCACAATTTGTATGGAAACAAAAAAAACCCCAAATAGCCAAAGCAACCTTGAGAAAGAAAACCGGAGCTGGAGGAATCAAGCTCCTGGACTTCAGATTATACTACAAAGCTACAGTAATCTAGAGAGTATGGTACTGGCACAAAAACAGAAATATAGATCAATGGAGCAGGATAGAAAGCCCAGAGATAAACCCCTGCACATATGGTCACCTTATCTTTGATAAAGGAGGCAAGAATATACAATGGAGAAAAGACAGCCTCTTCAATAAGTGGTGCTGGGAAAACTGGACAGCTACACGTAAAAGAATGAAATTAGAACACTCACGAACACCATACACAAAAATAAACTCAAAATGGATTAAAGATCTAAATGTAAGGCCAGATACTATAAAACTCTTAGAGGAAAACTTAGGCTGAACACTCTATGACATCAATCACAGCAAGATCCTTTTTGACCCACCTCCTAGAGGAACGGAAATAAAAACAAAAATAAATAAATGAGACCTAATGAAACTTAAAAGCTTTTTGCACAGCAAAGGAAACCATAAACAAGATGAAAAGACAACCCTCAGAATAGAAGAAATGGGCAGAAAACATTAATAGACATTTCTCCAACGAAGATATACAGACTGCCAACAAACACATGAAAGAATGCTCAACATCACTAATCATTAGAGAAATGCAAATCAAAACTACAATGAGGTATCACCTCACACTGGTCAGAATGGCCATCATAAAAAAATCTACAAACAATAAATGCTGGAGAGGGTGTGGAGAAAAGGGAAGCCTCTTGCACTGTTGGTGGGAATGTAAATTGATACAGCCACTATGGAGACCTAATGGAGGTTCCTTCAAAAACTAAAAATAGAACTACCATATGACCCAGCTATCCCACTCCTGGGCATATACTCTGAGAAAACCATAATTCAAAAGGAGTCATGTACCACAATGTTCATTGCAGCTCTATTTACAATAGCTAGGACATGGAAGCAACCTAAGTGTCCATCGACAGATGAATGGATAAAGAGGATGTGGCACATATATACAATAGAATATTACTCAGCCATAAAAAGAAATGAAATTGAGTTACTTGTAGTGAGGCGGATGGACCTAGAGCCTGCCAGACAGAGTGATGTAAGTCAGAAAGAGAA